>NW_028233910.1:40000-50000 GCF_054856545.1 Hippocampus guttulatus | reverse complement strand
AAATATTCGAAAGTGCGGAGCTCCGCCGTCAGAGGCCGGGTTTTCGCACGGGGTATCCGCCCCGGGCGCCTCTCGGGCGGCCTTCCCAACTGCCGTCGACCGCCCGGAGGGGGAAACAGAAAATGTTCGAAAGTGCGGAGCTCCGCCGTCAGAGGCCGGGTTTTCGCACGGGGTATCCGCCCCGGGCGCCTCTCGGGCGGCCTTCCCAACTGCCGTCGACCGCCCGGAGGGGGAAACAGAAAATGTTCGAAAGTGCGGAGCTCCGCCGTCAGAGGCCGGGTTTTCGCACGGGGTATCCGCCCCGGGCGCCTCTCGGGCGGCCTTCCCAACTGCCGTCGACCGCCCGGAGGGGGAAACAGAAAATATTCGAAAGTGCGGAGCTCCGCCGTCAGAGGCCGGGTTTTCGCACGGGGTATCCGCCCCGGGCGCCTCTCGGGCGGCCTTCCCAACTGCCGTCGACCGCCCGGAGGGGGAAACAGAAAATATTCGAAAGTGCGGAGCTCCGCCGTCAGAGGCCGGGTTTTCGCACGGGGTATCCGCCCCGGGCGCCTCTCGGGCGGCCTTCCCAACTGCCGTCGACCGCCTGGAGGGGGAAATAGAAAATATTCGATAGTGCGGAGCTCCGCCGTCAGAGGCCGTTCCAGTGCTTTTGGGTGGCTGGAAACACCCTCACGATGGTCTGATTATACTCTTAGGGGCCTCCCCTGTGTCGCCCTGGAGGTCACCCATTCAAAACATGCTCACCTATATACGTTTCGGAAAGTATTTTGGTGAACGCTCACTTTCTAAGCCTTTTAGCCTTCTTGACCCCCTAACTCCCCATATCTGGTTTACCTACTACAGCGCCCCTAACGACCAAAATCGGTACTGCATACCCCTGGTACCCCCGCCATTGAAAATGAATGGGGGAATTTTTTTAATTTCTCAATCCGGCCAGGAGGCCTCTTTTTCGGCCACGCTCGGCCGGCGAGCCGGTCCGCTCTTTACCCCTGGTACCCCCAGCCCTACCCCTGGTACCTCCCCCATTGAAAATGAATGGCGACCCCTGGTACCCCCAGCAACACCCCTGGTACCCTCAGCCTTACCCCTGGTACCCTCAGCTCAACCCCTGGTACCCCCAGCCTAACCCCTGGTACCCTCAGCGGCACCCCTGGTACCCTCAGCAACACCCCTGGTACCCCCAGCCAGCTTCGCCCCTGGTACCCTCAGCCTTACCCCTGGTACCCTCAGCCCAACCCCTGGTACCCTCAGCCCAACCCCTGGTACCCCCAGCCAGCTTCGCCCCTGGTACCCTCAGCCTTACCCCTGGTACCCCCAGCCTTACCCCTGGTACCTCCAGCCTAACCCCTGGTACCTCCAGCCTTACCCCTGGTACCTCCAGCCTTACCCCTGGTACCTCCAGCCTTACCCCTGGTACCTCCAGCCGTACCCCTGGTACCCTCAGCCTTACCCCTGGTACCCTCAGCCTTACCCCTGGTACCCTCAGCCTTACCCCTGGTACCCTCAGCCGCACCCCTGGTACCCTCAGCGGCACCCCTGGTACCCTCAGCCTTACCCCTGGTACCCTCAGCCGCACCCCTGGTACCCTCAGCGGCACCCCTGGTACCCTCAGCGGCACCCCTGGTACCCTCAGCCGTACCCCTGGTACCCTCAGCCGAACCCCTGGTACCCTCAGCGGCACCCCTGGTACCCTCAGCGGCACCCCTGGTACCCTCAGCGGCACCCCTGGTACCCTCAGCGGCACCCCTGGTACCCTCAGCCGTACCCCTGGTACCCTCAGCGGCACCCCTGGTACCCTCAGCGGCACCCCTGGTACCCTCAGCTGCACCCCTGGTACCCTCAGCGGCACCCCTGGTACCCTCAGCGGCACCCCTGGTACCTCCGCCATTGAAAATGAATGGGCGGCCTTCCCACCTGCCGTCAGCCGCCCGGAGGGGGAAATAGAAAATATTCGAAAGTGCGGAGCTCCGCCGTCAGAGGCCGGCTTTTCGCCCGGGGTATCCGCCCCGGGGCGCCTCTCGGGCGACCTTCCCAACTGCCGTCGGCCGCCCGGAGGGGGAAATAGAAAATATTCGAAAGTGCGGAGCTCCGCCGTCAGAGGCCGGCTTTTCGCCCGAGGTATCCGCCCCGGGGCGCCTCTCGGGCGGCCTTCCCAACTGCCGTCGGCCGCCCGGAGGGGGAAATAGAAAATATTCGAAAGTGCGGAGCTCCGCCGTCAGAGGCCGGGTTTTCGCCCGAGGTATCCGCCCCGGGCGCCTCTCGGGCGGCCTTCCCAACTGCCGTCGGCCGCCCGGAGGGGGAAATAGAAAATATTCGAAAGTGCGGAGCTCCGCCGTCAGAGGCCGGCTTTTCGCCCGAGGTATCCGCCCCGGGCGCCTCTCGGGCGGCCTTCCCAACTGCCGTCGGCCGCCCGGAGGGGGAAATAGAAAATATTCGAAAGTGCGGAGCTCCGCCGTCAGAGGCCGGCTTTTCGCCCGAGGTATCCGCCCCGGGCGCCTCTCGGGCGGCCTTCCCAACTGCCGTCGGCCGCCCGGAGGGGGAAATAGAAAATATTCGAAAGTGCGGAGCTCCGCCGTCAGAGGCCGGCTTTTCGCCCGAGGTATCCGCCCCGGGCGCCTCTCGGGCGGCCTTCCCAACTGCCGTCGGCCGCCCGGAGGGGGAAATAGAAAATATTCGAAAGTGCGGAGCTCCGCCGTCAGAGGCCGGCTTTTCGCCCGAGGTATCCGCCCCGGGCGCCTCTCGGGCGGCCTTCCCAACTGCCGTCGACCGCCCGGAGGGGGAGATAGAAAATATTCGAAAGTGCGGAGCTCCGCCGTCAGAGGCCGGCTTTTCGCCCGAGGTATCCGCCCCGGGCGCCTCTCGGGCGGCCTTCCCAACTGCCGTCGACCGCCCGGAGGGGGAAATAGAAAATATTCGAAAGTGCGGAGCTCCGCCGTCAGAGGCCGGCTTTTCGCCCGAGGTATCCGCCCCGGGCGCCTCTCGGGCGGCCTTCCCAACTGCCGTCGACCGCCCGGAGGGGGAGATAGAAAATATTCGAAAGTGCGGAGCTCCGCCGTCAGAGGCCGGCTTTTCGCCCGAGGTATCCGCCCCGGGCGCCTCTCGGGCGGCCTTCCCAACTGCCGTCGACCGCCCGGAGGGGGAAATAGAAAATATTCGAAAGTGCGGAGCTCCGCCGTCAGAGGCCGGCTTTTCGCCCGAGGTATCCGCCCCGGGCGCCTCTCGGGCGGCCTTCCCAACTGCCGTCGACCGCCCGGAGGGGGAGATAGAAAATATTCGAAAGTGCGGAGCTCCGCCGTCAGAGGCCGGCTCCACGCTTCATTCATCCGACCGAGACGCCTCTCCGCCGGCCACACTCGGCTGCGGGGCCGGCCCGCTCTCCGCCATTGAAAATGAATGGGGGGCATTTTCTCATGCTTTCAATCCGCCTAAGAGGCATCTTTCCCGGCCAACTTTGTGCCCCTGGTACCTCCAGCATCGAGAAAGCATGGTGACTCGTCCGACACATGCCCCCCTATATACGTTTCGGAAAGTATTTTGGTGAACGGTCACTTTCTAAGCCTTTTAGCCTTCTTGACCCCCTAACTCCGCATATCTGGTTTACCTACTACAGCGCCCCTAACGACCAAAATCGGTACTGCTACCCCTGGTACCCCCGCCATTGAAAATGAATGGGGGAATTTTTTTAATCCCCCAGGCCGGCCAGGAGGCCCCTTTCCCGGCCAAACTCGCACGCTGGGCCGGCCCGCTCTTTACCCCTGGTACCCCCGCCATTGAAAATGAATGGGGGAATTTTTTTCAATCTCCCAGGCCGGCCAGGAGGGCTCTTTCCCGGCCACACTCGCACGCCGGGCCGGCCCGCTCTTTACCCCTGGTACCCCCAGCTCTACCCCTGGTACCCCCGCCATTGAAAATGAATGGGGGAATTTTTTCAATCTCCCAATCCGACCAAGAGGCCTCTTTTCCGGCCAAACTCGCACGCCGGGCCGGCCCGCTCTTTACCCCTGGTACCCCCAGCTCTACCCCTGGTACCCCCGCCATTGAAAATGAATGGGGGAATTTTTTCAATCTCCCAATCCGACCAAGAGGCCTCTTTTCCGGCCAAACTCGCACGCCGGGCCGGCCCGCTCTTTACCCCTGGTACCCCCAGCTCTACCCCTGGTACCCCCGCCATTGAAAATGAATGGGGGAATTTTTTCAATCTCCCACGCCGGCCAAGAGGCCTTTTTCCCGGGCACGCACGCTCGCCGGGCCGGCCCGCTATTATTAAACTCTCACCCCTGCAAGGAGGCCTTTTTCCCGGGCACGCACGCTCGCGGGGCCGGCCCGCTATTATTAAACTCTCACGCCGGCCAAGAGGCCTTTTTCCCGGGCACGCACGCTCGCCGGGCCGGCCCGCTATTATTAAACTCTCACGCCTGCAAGGAGGCCTTTTTCCCGGGCACGCACGCTCGCCGGGCCGGCCCGCTATTATTGAACTCTCACGCCTGCAAGGAGGCCTTTTTCCCGGGCACGCACGCTCGCGGAGCCGGCCCGCTATTATTAAACTCTCACGCCTGCAAGGAGGCCTTTTTCCCGGGCACGCACGCTCGCCGGGCCGGCCCGCTATTATTAAACTCTCACGCCTGCAAGGAGGCCTTTTTCCCGGGCACGCACGCTCGCCGGGCCGGCCCGCTATTATTAAACTCTCACGCCTGCAAGGAGGCCTTTTTCCCGGGCACGCACGCTCGCCGGGCCGGCCCGCTATTATTAAACTCTCACGCCGGCCAAGAGGCCTTTTTCCCGGGCACGCACGCTCGATGAGCCGGCCCGCTATTATTAAACTCTCACGCCGGCCAAGAGGCCCTTTTCCCGGGCACGCACGCTCGCCGAGCCGGCCCGCTATTATTAAACTCTCACGCCGGCCAAGAGGCCTTTTTCCCGGCCACGCACGCTCGCGGAGCCGGCCCGCTATTATTAAACTCTCACGCCTGCAAGGAGGCCTTTTTCCCGGGCACGCACGCTCGCCGGGCCGGCCCGCTATTATTAAACTCTCACGCCTGCAAGGAGGCCTTTTTCCCGGGCACGCACGCTCGCCGGGCCGGCCCGCTATTATTAAACTCTCACGCCGGCCAAGAGGCCCTTTTCCCGGGCACGCACGCTCGATGAGCCGGCCCGCTATTATTAAACTCTCACGCCGGCCAAGAGGCCCTTTTCCCGGGCACGCACGCTCGCCGAGCCGGCCCGCTATTATTAAACTCTCAGGCCCGCTATTATTAAACTCTCACGCCGGCCAAGAGGCCCTTTTCCCGGGCACGCACGCTCGCTGAGCCGGCCCGCTATTATTAAACTCTCACGCCGGCCAAGAGGCCCTTTTCCCGGGCACGCACGCTCGATGAGCCGGCCCGCTATTATTAAACTCTCACGCCGGCCAAGAGGCCCTTTTCCCGGGCACGCACGCTCGCCGAGCCGGCCCGCTATTATTAAACTCTCACGCCGGCCAAGAGGCCTTTTTCCCGGGCACGCACGCTCGCCGAGCCGGCCCGCTATTATTAAACTCTCACGCCGGCCAGGAGGCATTTTTCCCGGGCACGCACGCTCGCCGTGCAGGCCCGCCATTTGCCTACCACACCGCCGTCTGGCGGACACCAAGCGGTACCGCCGACCCCTCCCGTTGAAAATGAATGGGGGATTTTTTTTCAATCCCCCAAGCCGGCCAAGAGGCCTTTTTCCCGGGCACGCACGCTCGATGAGCCGGCCCGCTATTATTAAACTCTTACGCCTGCAAGGAGGCCTTTTTCCCGGGCACGCACGCTCGCCGAGCCGGCCCGCTATTATTAAACTCTCACGCCTGCAAGGAGGCCTTTTTCCCGGGCACGCACGCTCGATGAGCCGGCCCGCTATTATTAAACTCTCACGCCGGCCAGGAGGCATTTTTCCCGGGCACGCACGCTCGCCGTGCAGGCCCGCCATTTGCCTACCACACCGCCGTCTGGCGGACACCACGCGGTACCGCCGACCCCTCCCGTTGAAAATGAATGGGGGATTTTTTTTTACAATCCCCCAAGCCGGCCAAGAGGCCTTTTTCCCGGGCACGCACGCTCGATGAGCCGGCCCGCTATTATTAAACTCTCACGCCGGCCAAGAGGCCCTTTTCCCGGGCACGCACGCTCGATGAGCCGGCCCGCTATTATTAAACACTCACGCCTGCAAGGAGGCCTTTTTCCCGGGCACGCACGCTCGCCGGGCCGGCCCGCTATTATTAAACTCTCACGCCGGCCAAGAGGCCTTTTTCCCGGGCACGCACGCTCTCCGGGCCGGCCCGCTATTATTAAACTCTTACGCCTGCAAGGAGGCCTTTTTCCCGGGCACGCACGCTCGCCGAGCCGGCCCGCTATTATTAAACTCTCACGCCTGCAAGGAGGCCTTTTTCCCGGGCACGCACGCTCGCAGAGCCGGCCCGCTATTATTAAACTCTCACGCCGGCCAGGAGGCCTTTTTCCCGGGCACGCACGCTCGCCGTGCAGGCCCGCCATTTGCCTACCACACCGCCGTCTGGCGGACACCAAGCGGTACCGCCGACCCCTCCCGTTGAAAATGAATGGGGGATTTTTTTTCAATCCCCCAAGCCGGCCAAGAGGCCTTTTTCCCGGGCACGCACGCTCGCCGGGCCGGCCCGCTATTATTAAACGCTCAGGCCGGCCAAGAGGCCCTTTTCCCGGGCACGCACGCTCGCAGAGCCGGTCCGCTATTATTAAACGCTCACGCCTGCAAGGAGGCCTTTTTCCCGGGCACGCACGCTCGCCGGGCCGGCCCGCTATTATTAAACTCTCACCCCTGCAAGGAGGCCTTTTTCCCGGGCACGCACGCTCGCGGGGCCGGCCCGCTATTATTAAACTCTCACGCCGGCCAAGAGGCCCTTTTCCCGGGCACGCACGCTCGCCGAGCCGGCCCGCTATTATTAAACTCTCACGCCTGCAAGGAGGCCCTTTTCCCGGGCACGCACGCTCGATGAGCCGGCCCGCTATTATTAAACTCTCACGCCTGCAAGGAGGCCTTTTTCCCGGGCACGCACGCTCGCGGGGCCGGCCCGCTATTATTAAACGCTCAGGCCGGCCAAGAGGCCCTTTTCCCGGGCACGCACGCTCGATGAGCCGGCCCGCTATTATTAAACGCTCAGGCCGGCCAAGAGGCCCTTTTCCCGGGCACGCACGCTCGCAGAGCCGGCCCGCTATTATTAAACTCTCACGCCTGCAAGGAGGCCCTTTTCCCGGGCACGCACGCTCGATGAGCCGGCCCGCTATTATTAAACTCTCACGCCTGCAAGGAGGCCTTTTTCCCGGGCACGCACGCTCGCGGGGCCGGCCCGCTATTATTAAACGCTCAGGCCGGCCAAGAGGCCCTTTTCCCGGGCACGCACGCTCGATGAGCCGGCCCGCTATTATTAAACGCTCAGGCCGGCCAAGAGGCCCTTTTCCCGGGCACGCACGCTCGCAGAGCCGGCCCGCTATTATTAAACTCTCACGCCTGCAAGGAGGCCCTTTTCCCGGGCACGCACGCTCGATGAGCCGGCCCGCTATTATTAAACTCTCACGCCTGCAAGGAGGCCTTTTTCCCGGGCACGCACGCTCGCCGGGCCGGCCCGCTATTATTAAACTCTCACGCCGGCCAAGAGGCCTTTTTCCCGTGCACGCACGCTCGCCGAGCCGGCCCGCTATTATTAAACTCTCACGCCTGCAAGGAGGCCTTTTTCCCGGGCACGCACGCTCGCCGGGCCGGCCCGCTATTATTAAACTCTCACGCCTGCAAGGAGGCCTTTTTCCCGGGCACGCACGCTCGCCGGGCCGGCCCGCTATTATTAAACTCTCACGCCGGCCAAGAGGCCTTTTTCCCGGGCACGCACGCTCGCCGGGCCGGCCCGCTATTATTAAACTCTCACGCCGGCCAAGAGGCCCTTTTCCCGGGCACGCACGCTCGATGAGCCGGCCCGCTATTATTAAACTCTCACGCCGGCCAAGAGGCCTTTTTCCCGGGCACGCACGCTCGCCGAGCCGGCCCGCCTTTTGCCTACCACACCGCCGTCTGGCGGACACCGACCCCTGGTACATCTGCCATTGAAAATGAATGGGGGAATTTTTTCAAACTCCCAATCCGAGCAAGAGGCCCCTTTTCCGGCCACACTCGCCCGCCGGGCCGGCCCGCTCTTTACCCCTGGTACCCCCAGCAACACCCCTGGTACCCCCAGCCTTGCCCCTGGTACCTCCCCCATTGAAAATGAATGGTGACCCCTGGTACCCCCAGCAACACCCCTGGTACCCTCAACCTTACCCCTGGTACCCTCAGCTGCACCCCTGGTACCCTCAGCCTTACCCCTGGTACCCCCAGCCAGCTTCGCCCCTGGTACCCCCAGCCTTGCCCCTGGTACCTCCGCCATTGAAAATGAATGGGGGAATTTTTTCAAACTCCCAATACGACCAAGAGGCCCCTTTTCCGGCCAAACTCGCACGCCGGGCCGGCCCGCTCTTTACCCCTGGTACCCCCAGCTCTACCCCTGGTACCCCCGCCATTGAAAATGAATGGGGGAATTTTTTCAAACTCCCAATCCGACCAAGAGGCCCCTTTTCCGGCCACACTCGCCCGCCGGGCCGGCCCGCTCTTTACCCCTGGTACCCCCAGCCTTGCCCCTGGTACCTCCGCCATTGGAAATGAATGGGGGATTTTTTTCAAACTCCCAATCCGACCGAGAGGCCTCTTTCCCGGCCACACTCGCCCGCCGGGCCGGCCCGCTCTTTACCCCTGGTACCCTCAGCGGCACCCCTGGTACCTCCAGCCCTACCCCTGGTACCCTCAGCGGCACCCCTGGTACCCCCAGCGGCACCCCTGGTACCCTCAGCCTTACCCCTGGTACCCCCAGCGGCACCCCTGGTACCCTCAGCCTTACCCCTGGTACCCCCAGCGGCACCCCTGGTACCTCCAGCCCTACCCCTGGTACCCTCAGCGGCACCCCTGGTACCCTCAGCGGCACCCCTGGTACCCCCAGCGGCACCCCTGGTACCCTCAGCGGCACCCCTGGTACCCTCAGCCTTACCCCTGGTACCCCCAGCGGCACCCCTGGTACCCTCAGCCTTACCCCTGGTACCCCCAGCCAGCTTCGCCCCTGGTACCCCCAGCCTTGCCCCTGGTACCTCCGCCATTGAAAATGAATGGGGGAATTTTTTCAAACTCCCAATCCGACCGAGTGGCCTCTTTCCCGGCCGCACTCGGCCTCCTCGCCGGCCCCTTCCGGCTTGCAAACTCCAAGTTTTCAATCCGACCGAGTGGCCTCTTTCCCGGCCGCACTCGGCCTCCTCGCCGGCCCCTTCCGGCGCTGCAAACTCCAAGTTTTCAATCCGACCGAGAGGCCTCCCTCCCGGCCGCACTCGGCCTCCTCGCCGGCCCCTTCCGGCGCTGCAAACTCCAAGTTTTCAATCCGACCGAGAGGCCTCTTTCCCGGCCGCACTCGGCCTCCTCGCCGGCCCTCTCCTTCCGGGCGGGCCGACCCCTGGTACCTCCGCCGCGGAGGAAAAAATATGGGGAATTTTCTCATTCTCCCAATCCGGCCGAGGGGCCCCTCCGCCGGCCACGCTTCGCCTCGTCGCCGGCCCCCTCCTATGGTGCTCAAGATGACCTCCGCGGGCCGCGCCCCACGCTCCATTCATCCGACCAAGACGCCTCTCCGCCGGCCACGCTTCGCCACGTCGCCGGCCCTCTCCTCCGGTGCTCAAGATGACCTCCGCGGGCCGCGCCGCGCACTCTTCAATCCGACCGAGAGGCCTCCCTCCCGGCCGCACTCGGCCTCCTCGCCGGCCCCTTCCGGCGCTGCAAACTCCAAGTTTTCAATCCGACCGAGAGGCCTCCCTCCCGGCCGCACTCGGCCTCCTCGCCGGCCCTCTCCTTCCGGGCGGGCCGACCCCTGGTACCTCCGCCGCGGAGGAAAAATATGGGGAATTTTCTCATTCTCCCAATCCGGCCGAGGGGCCCCTCC
>NW_028233910.1:17500-27500 GCF_054856545.1 Hippocampus guttulatus | reverse complement strand
TACCCCTGGTACCCTCAGCCGCACCCCTGGTACCCTCAGCGGCACCCCTGGTACCCTCAGCGGCACCCCTGGTACCCTCAGCCGTACCCCTGGTACCCTCAGCCGAACCCCTGGTACCCTCAGCGGCACCCCTGGTACCCTCAGCGGCACCCCTGGTACCCTCAGCGGCACCCCTGGTACCCTCAGCGGCACCCCTGGTACCCTCAGCCGTACCCCTGGTACCCTCAGCGGCACCCCTGGTACCCTCAGCGGCACCCCTGGTACCCTCAGCTGCACCCCTGGTACCCTCAGCGGCACCCCTGGTACCCTCAGCGGCACCCCTGGTACCTCCGCCATTGAAAATGAATGGGCGGCCTTCCCACCTGCCGTCAGCCGCCCGGAGGGGGAAATAGAAAATATTCGAAAGTGCGGAGCTCCGCCGTCAGAGGCCGGCTTTTCGCCCGGGGTATCCGCCCCGGGGCGCCTCTCGGGCGACCTTCCCAACTGCCGTCGGCCGCCCGGAGGGGGAAATAGAAAATATTCGAAAGTGCGGAGCTCCGCCGTCAGAGGCCGGCTTTTCGCCCGAGGTATCCGCCCCGGGGCGCCTCTCGGGCGGCCTTCCCAACTGCCGTCGGCCGCCCGGAGGGGGAAATAGAAAATATTCGAAAGTGCGGAGCTCCGCCGTCAGAGGCCGGGTTTTCGCCCGAGGTATCCGCCCCGGGCGCCTCTCGGGCGGCCTTCCCAACTGCCGTCGGCCGCCCGGAGGGGGAAATAGAAAATATTCGAAAGTGCGGAGCTCCGCCGTCAGAGGCCGGCTTTTCGCCCGAGGTATCCGCCCCGGGCGCCTCTCGGGCGGCCTTCCCAACTGCCGTCGGCCGCCCGGAGGGGGAAATAGAAAATATTCGAAAGTGCGGAGCTCCGCCGTCAGAGGCCGGCTTTTCGCCCGAGGTATCCGCCCCGGGCGCCTCTCGGGCGGCCTTCCCAACTGCCGTCGGCCGCCCGGAGGGGGAAATAGAAAATATTCGAAAGTGCGGAGCTCCGCCGTCAGAGGCCGGCTTTTCGCCCGAGGTATCCGCCCCGGGCGCCTCTCGGGCGGCCTTCCCAACTGCCGTCGGCCGCCCGGAGGGGGAAATAGAAAATATTCGAAAGTGCGGAGCTCCGCCGTCAGAGGCCGGCTTTTCGCCCGAGGTATCCGCCCCGGGCGCCTCTCGGGCGGCCTTCCCAACTGCCGTCGACCGCCCGGAGGGGGAGATAGAAAATATTCGAAAGTGCGGAGCTCCGCCGTCAGAGGCCGGCTTTTCGCCCGAGGTATCCGCCCCGGGCGCCTCTCGGGCGGCCTTCCCAACTGCCGTCGACCGCCCGGAGGGGGAAATAGAAAATATTCGAAAGTGCGGAGCTCCGCCGTCAGAGGCCGGCTTTTCGCCCGAGGTATCCGCCCCGGGCGCCTCTCGGGCGGCCTTCCCAACTGCCGTCGACCGCCCGGAGGGGGAGATAGAAAATATTCGAAAGTGCGGAGCTCCGCCGTCAGAGGCCGGCTTTTCGCCCGAGGTATCCGCCCCGGGCGCCTCTCGGGCGGCCTTCCCAACTGCCGTCGACCGCCCGGAGGGGGAAATAGAAAATATTCGAAAGTGCGGAGCTCCGCCGTCAGAGGCCGGCTTTTCGCCCGAGGTATCCGCCCCGGGCGCCTCTCGGGCGGCCTTCCCAACTGCCGTCGACCGCCCGGAGGGGGAGATAGAAAATATTCGAAAGTGCGGAGCTCCGCCGTCAGAGGCCGGCTCCACGCTTCATTCATCCGACCGAGACGCCTCTCCGCCGGCCACACTCGGCTGCGGGGCCGGCCCGCTCTCCGCCATTGAAAATGAATGGGGGGCATTTTCTCATGCTTTCAATCCGCCTAAGAGGCATCTTTCCCGGCCAACTTTGTGCCCCTGGTACCTCCAGCATCGAGAAAGCATGGTGACTCGTCCGACACATGCCCCCCTATATACGTTTCGGAAAGTATTTTGGTGAACGGTCACTTTCTAAGCCTTTTAGCCTTCTTGACCCCCTAACTCCGCATATCTGGTTTACCTACTACAGCGCCCCTAACGACCAAAATCGGTACTGCTACCCCTGGTACCCCCGCCATTGAAAATGAATGGGGGAATTTTTTTAATCCCCCAGGCCGGCCAGGAGGCCCCTTTCCCGGCCAAACTCGCACGCTGGGCCGGCCCGCTCTTTACCCCTGGTACCCCCGCCATTGAAAATGAATGGGGGAATTTTTTTCAATCTCCCAGGCCGGCCAGGAGGGCTCTTTCCCGGCCACACTCGCACGCCGGGCCGGCCCGCTCTTTACCCCTGGTACCCCCAGCTCTACCCCTGGTACCCCCGCCATTGAAAATGAATGGGGGAATTTTTTCAATCTCCCAATCCGACCAAGAGGCCTCTTTTCCGGCCAAACTCGCACGCCGGGCCGGCCCGCTCTTTACCCCTGGTACCCCCAGCTCTACCCCTGGTACCCCCGCCATTGAAAATGAATGGGGGAATTTTTTCAATCTCCCAATCCGACCAAGAGGCCTCTTTTCCGGCCAAACTCGCACGCCGGGCCGGCCCGCTCTTTACCCCTGGTACCCCCAGCTCTACCCCTGGTACCCCCGCCATTGAAAATGAATGGGGGAATTTTTTCAATCTCCCACGCCGGCCAAGAGGCCTTTTTCCCGGGCACGCACGCTCGCCGGGCCGGCCCGCTATTATTAAACTCTCACCCCTGCAAGGAGGCCTTTTTCCCGGGCACGCACGCTCGCGGGGCCGGCCCGCTATTATTAAACTCTCACGCCGGCCAAGAGGCCTTTTTCCCGGGCACGCACGCTCGCCGGGCCGGCCCGCTATTATTAAACTCTCACGCCTGCAAGGAGGCCTTTTTCCCGGGCACGCACGCTCGCCGGGCCGGCCCGCTATTATTGAACTCTCACGCCTGCAAGGAGGCCTTTTTCCCGGGCACGCACGCTCGCGGAGCCGGCCCGCTATTATTAAACTCTCACGCCTGCAAGGAGGCCTTTTTCCCGGGCACGCACGCTCGCCGGGCCGGCCCGCTATTATTAAACTCTCACGCCTGCAAGGAGGCCTTTTTCCCGGGCACGCACGCTCGCCGGGCCGGCCCGCTATTATTAAACTCTCACGCCTGCAAGGAGGCCTTTTTCCCGGGCACGCACGCTCGCCGGGCCGGCCCGCTATTATTAAACTCTCACGCCGGCCAAGAGGCCTTTTTCCCGGGCACGCACGCTCGATGAGCCGGCCCGCTATTATTAAACTCTCACGCCGGCCAAGAGGCCCTTTTCCCGGGCACGCACGCTCGCCGAGCCGGCCCGCTATTATTAAACTCTCACGCCGGCCAAGAGGCCTTTTTCCCGGCCACGCACGCTCGCGGAGCCGGCCCGCTATTATTAAACTCTCACGCCTGCAAGGAGGCCTTTTTCCCGGGCACGCACGCTCGCCGGGCCGGCCCGCTATTATTAAACTCTCACGCCTGCAAGGAGGCCTTTTTCCCGGGCACGCACGCTCGCCGGGCCGGCCCGCTATTATTAAACTCTCACGCCGGCCAAGAGGCCCTTTTCCCGGGCACGCACGCTCGATGAGCCGGCCCGCTATTATTAAACTCTCACGCCGGCCAAGAGGCCCTTTTCCCGGGCACGCACGCTCGCCGAGCCGGCCCGCTATTATTAAACTCTCAGGCCCGCTATTATTAAACTCTCACGCCGGCCAAGAGGCCCTTTTCCCGGGCACGCACGCTCGCTGAGCCGGCCCGCTATTATTAAACTCTCACGCCGGCCAAGAGGCCCTTTTCCCGGGCACGCACGCTCGATGAGCCGGCCCGCTATTATTAAACTCTCACGCCGGCCAAGAGGCCCTTTTCCCGGGCACGCACGCTCGCCGAGCCGGCCCGCTATTATTAAACTCTCACGCCGGCCAAGAGGCCTTTTTCCCGGGCACGCACGCTCGCCGAGCCGGCCCGCTATTATTAAACTCTCACGCCGGCCAGGAGGCATTTTTCCCGGGCACGCACGCTCGCCGTGCAGGCCCGCCATTTGCCTACCACACCGCCGTCTGGCGGACACCAAGCGGTACCGCCGACCCCTCCCGTTGAAAATGAATGGGGGATTTTTTTTCAATCCCCCAAGCCGGCCAAGAGGCCTTTTTCCCGGGCACGCACGCTCGATGAGCCGGCCCGCTATTATTAAACTCTTACGCCTGCAAGGAGGCCTTTTTCCCGGGCACGCACGCTCGCCGAGCCGGCCCGCTATTATTAAACTCTCACGCCTGCAAGGAGGCCTTTTTCCCGGGCACGCACGCTCGATGAGCCGGCCCGCTATTATTAAACTCTCACGCCGGCCAGGAGGCATTTTTCCCGGGCACGCACGCTCGCCGTGCAGGCCCGCCATTTGCCTACCACACCGCCGTCTGGCGGACACCACGCGGTACCGCCGACCCCTCCCGTTGAAAATGAATGGGGGATTTTTTTTTACAATCCCCCAAGCCGGCCAAGAGGCCTTTTTCCCGGGCACGCACGCTCGATGAGCCGGCCCGCTATTATTAAACTCTCACGCCGGCCAAGAGGCCCTTTTCCCGGGCACGCACGCTCGATGAGCCGGCCCGCTATTATTAAACACTCACGCCTGCAAGGAGGCCTTTTTCCCGGGCACGCACGCTCGCCGGGCCGGCCCGCTATTATTAAACTCTCACGCCGGCCAAGAGGCCTTTTTCCCGGGCACGCACGCTCTCCGGGCCGGCCCGCTATTATTAAACTCTCACGCCTGCAAGGAGGCCTTTTTCCCGGGCACGCACGCTCGCCGTGCAGGCCCGCCATTTGCCTACCACACCGCCGTCTGGCGGACACCAAGCGGTACCGCCGACCCCTCCCGTTGAAAATGAATGGGGGATTTTTTTTCAATCCCCCAAGCCGGCCAAGAGGCCTTTTTCCCGGGCACGCACGCTCGCCGGGCCGGCCCGCTATTATTAAACGCTCAGGCCGGCCAAGAGGCCCTTTTCCCGGGCACGCACGCTCGCAGAGCCGGTCCGCTATTATTAAACGCTCACGCCTGCAAGGAGGCCTTTTTCCCGGGCACGCACGCTCGCCGGGCCGGCCCGCTATTATTAAACTCTCACCCCTGCAAGGAGGCCTTTTTCCCGGGCACGCACGCTCGCGGGGCCGGCCCGCTATTATTAAACTCTCACGCCGGCCAAGAGGCCCTTTTCCCGGGCACGCACGCTCGCCGAGCCGGCCCGCTATTATTAAACTCTCACGCCTGCAAGGAGGCCCTTTTCCCGGGCACGCACGCTCGATGAGCCGGCCCGCTATTATTAAACTCTCACGCCTGCAAGGAGGCCTTTTTCCCGGGCACGCACGCTCGCGGGGCCGGCCCGCTATTATTAAACGCTCAGGCCGGCCAAGAGGCCCTTTTCCCGGGCACGCACGCTCGATGAGCCGGCCCGCTATTATTAAACGCTCAGGCCGGCCAAGAGGCCCTTTTCCCGGGCACGCACGCTCGCAGAGCCGGCCCGCTATTATTAAACTCTCACGCCTGCAAGGAGGCCCTTTTCCCGGGCACGCACGCTCGATGAGCCGGCCCGCTATTATTAAACTCTCACGCCTGCAAGGAGGCCTTTTTCCCGGGCACGCACGCTCGCGGGGCCGGCCCGCTATTATTAAACGCTCAGGCCGGCCAAGAGGCCCTTTTCCCGGGCACGCACGCTCGATGAGCCGGCCCGCTATTATTAAACGCTCAGGCCGGCCAAGAGGCCCTTTTCCCGGGCACGCACGCTCGCAGAGCCGGCCCGCTATTATTAAACTCTCACGCCTGCAAGGAGGCCCTTTTCCCGGGCACGCACGCTCGATGAGCCGGCCCGCTATTATTAAACTCTCACGCCTGCAAGGAGGCCTTTTTCCCGGGCACGCACGCTCGCCGGGCCGGCCCGCTATTATTAAACTCTCACGCCGGCCAAGAGGCCTTTTTCCCGTGCACGCACGCTCGCCGAGCCGGCCCGCTATTATTAAACTCTCACGCCTGCAAGGAGGCCTTTTTCCCGGGCACGCACGCTCGCCGGGCCGGCCCGCTATTATTAAACTCTCACGCCTGCAAGGAGGCCTTTTTCCCGGGCACGCACGCTCGATGAGCCGGCCCGCTATTATTAAACTCTCACGCCGGCCAAGAGGCCCTTTTCCCGGGCACGCACGCTCGCCGAGCCGGCCCGCTATTATTAAACTCTCAGGCCCGCTATTATTAAACTCTCACGCCGGCCAAGAGGCCCTTTTCCCGGGCACGCACGCTCGCTGAGCCGGCCCGCTATTATTAAACTCTCACGCCGGCCAAGAGGCCCTTTTCCCGGGCACGCACGCTCGATGAGCCGGCCCGCTATTATTAAACTCTCACGCCGGCCAAGAGGCCCTTTTCCCGGGCACGCACGCTCGCCGAGCCGGCCCGCTATTATTAAACTCTCACGCCGGCCAAGAGGCCTTTTTCCCGGGCACGCACGCTCGCCGAGCCGGCCCGCTATTATTAAACTCTCACGCCGGCCAGGAGGCATTTTTCCCGGGCACGCACGCTCGCCGTGCAGGCCCGCCATTTGCCTACCACACCGCCGTCTGGCGGACACCAAGCGGTACCGCCGACCCCTCCCGTTGAAAATGAATGGGGGATTTTTTTTCAATCCCCCAAGCCGGCCAAGAGGCCTTTTTCCCGGGCACGCACGCTCGATGAGCCGGCCCGCTATTATTAAACTCTTACGCCTGCAAGGAGGCCTTTTTCCCGGGCACGCACGCTCGCCGAGCCGGCCCGCTATTATTAAACTCTCACGCCTGCAAGGAGGCCTTTTTCCCGGGCACGCACGCTCGATGAGCCGGCCCGCTATTATTAAACTCTCACGCCGGCCAGGAGGCATTTTTCCCGGGCACGCACGCTCGCCGTGCAGGCCCGCCATTTGCCTACCACACCGCCGTCTGGCGGACACCACGCGGTACCGCCGACCCCTCCCGTTGAAAATGAATGGGGGATTTTTTTTTACAATCCCCCAAGCCGGCCAAGAGGCCTTTTTCCCGGGCACGCACGCTCGATGAGCCGGCCCGCTATTATTAAACTCTCACGCCGGCCAAGAGGCCCTTTTCCCGGGCACGCACGCTCGATGAGCCGGCCCGCTATTATTAAACACTCACGCCTGCAAGGAGGCCTTTTTCCCGGGCACGCACGCTCGCCGGGCCGGCCCGCTATTATTAAACTCTCACGCCGGCCAAGAGGCCTTTTTCCCGGGCACGCACGCTCGATGAGCCGGCCCGCTATTATTAAACTCTTACGCCTGCAAGGAGGCCTTTTTCCCGGGCACGCACGCTCGCCGAGCCGGCCCGCTATTATTAAACTCTCACGCCGGCCAGGAGGCCTTTTTCCCGGGCACGCACGCTCGCCGTGCAGGCCCGCCATTTGCCTACCACACCGCCGTCTGGCGGACACCAAGCGGTACCGCCGACCCCTCCCGTTGAAAATGAATGGGGGATTTTTTTTTCAATCCCCCAAGCCGGCCAAGAGGCCTTTTTCCCGGGCACGCACGCTCGATGAGCCGGCCCGCTATTATTAAACTCTCACGCCGGCCAGGAGGCATTTTTCCCGGGCACGCACGCTCGCCGTGCAGGCCCGCCATTTGCCTACCACACCGCCGTCTGGCGGACACCACGCGGTACCGCCGACCCCTCCCGTTGAAAATGAATGGGGGATTTTTTTTCAATCCCCCAAGCCGGCCAAGAGGCCTTTTTCCCGGGCACGCACGCTCGCCGGGCCGGCCCGCTATTATTAAACTCTCACGCCGGCCAAGAGGCCTTTTTCCCGGGCACGCACGCTCTCCGGGCCGGCCCGCTATTATTAAACTCTCACGCCTGCAAGGAGGCCTTTTTCCCGGGCACGCACGCTCGCCGTGCAGGCCCGCCATTTGCCTACCACACCGCCGTCTGGCGGACACCAAGCGGTACCGCCGACCCCTCCCGTTGAAAATGAATGGGGGATTTTTTTTCAATCCCCCAAGCCGGCCAAGAGGCCTTTTTCCCGGGCACGCACGCTCGCCGGGCCGGCCCGCTATTATTAAACGCTCAGGCCGGCCAAGAGGCCCTTTTCCCGGGCACGCACGCTCGCAGAGCCGGTCCGCTATTATTAAACGCTCACGCCTGCAAGGAGGCCTTTTTCCCGGGCACGCACGCTCGCCGGGCCGGCCCGCTATTATTAAACTCTCACCCCTGCAAGGAGGCCTTTTTCCCGGGCACGCACGCTCGCGGGGCCGGCCCGCTATTATTAAACTCTCACGCCGGCCAAGAGGCCCTTTTCCCGGGCACGCACGCTCGCCGAGCCGGCCCGCTATTATTAAACTCTCACGCCTGCAAGGAGGCCCTTTTCCCGGGCACGCACGCTCGATGAGCCGGCCCGCTATTATTAAACTCTCACGCCTGCAAGGAGGCCTTTTTCCCGGGCACGCACGCTCGCGGGGCCGGCCCGCTATTATTAAACTCTCACGCCGGCCAAGAGGCCCTTTTCCCGGGCACGCACGCTCGATGAGCCGGCCCGCTATTATTAAACTCTCACGCCGGCCAAGAGGCCCTTTTCCCGGGCACGCACGCTCGCCGAGCCGGCCCGCTATTATTAAACTCTCACGCCGGCCAAGAGGCCTTTTTCCCGGCCACGCACGCTCGCGGAGCCGGCCCGCTATTATTAAACTCTCACGCCTGCAAGGAGGCCCTTTTCCCGGGCACGCACGCTCGATGAGCCGGCCCGCTATTATTAAACTCTCACGCCTGCAAGGAGGCCTTTTTCCCGGGCACGCACGCTCGCCGGGCCGGCCCGCTATTATTAAACTCTCACGCCGGCCAAGAGGCCCTTTTCCCGGGCACGCACGCTCGATGAGCCGGCCCGCTATTATTAAACTCTCACGCCGGCCAAGAGGCCCTTTTCCCGGGCACGCACGCTCGCCGAGCCGGCCCGCTATTATTAAACTCTCACGCCGGCCAAGAGGCCTTTTTCCCGGCCACGCACGCTCGCGGAGCCGGCCCGCTATTATTAAACTCTCACGCCTGCAAGGAGGCCCTTTTCCCGGGCACGCACGCTCGATGAGCCGGCCCGCTATTATTAAACTCTCACGCCTGCAAGGAGGCCTTTTTCCCGGGCACGCACGCTCGCCGGGCCGGCCCGCTATTATTAAACTCTCACGCCGGCCAAGAGGCCCTTTTCCCGGGCACGCACGCTCGATGAGCCGGCCCGCTATTATTAAACTCTCACGCCGGCCAAGAGGCCCTTTTCCCGGGCACGCACGCTCGCCGAGCTGGCCCGCTATTATTAAACTCTCAGGCCCGCTATTATTAAACTCTCACGCCGGCCAAGAGGCCCTTTTCCCGGGCACGCACGCTCGATGAGCCGGCCCGCTATTATTAAACTCTCACGCCGGCCAAGAGGCCCTTTTCCCGGGCACGCACGCTCGCCGAGCCGGCCCGCTATTATTAAACTCTCACGCCGGCCAAGAGGCCTTTTTCCCGGCCACGCACGCTCGCGGAGCCGGCCCGCTATTATTAAACTCTCACGCCTGCAAGGAGGCCCTTTTCCCGGGCACGCACGCTCGATGAGCCGGCCCGCTATTATTAAACTCTCACGCCTGCAAGGAGGCCTTTTTCCCGGGCACGCACGCTCGCGGGGCCGGCCCGCTATTATTAAACGCTCAGGCCGGCCAAGAGGCCCTTTTCCCGGGCACGCACGCTCGATGAGCCGGCCCGCTATTATTAAACGCTCAGGCCGGCCAAGAGGCCCTTTTCCCGGGCACGCACGCTCGCAGAGCCGGCCCGCTATTATTAAACTCTCACGCCTGCAAGGAGGCCCTTTTCCCGGGCACGCACGCTCGATGAGCCGGCCCGCTATTATTAAACTCTCACGCCTGCAAGGAGGCCTTTTTCCCGGGCACGCACGCTCGCCGGGCCGGCCCGCTATTATTAAACTCTCACGCCGGCCAAGAGGCCTTTTTCCCG
>NW_028233910.1:0-5000 GCF_054856545.1 Hippocampus guttulatus | reverse complement strand
GGGGGCCCTCCGAAGGCGGGTCTTAAGTTGCATATCGGTCAGTTTGTGTATGGGTGCGATGTGGAGGGGGACATATTCGAAAGTGCGGAGCTCCGCCGTCAGAGGCCGGGTTTTCGCCCGGGGTATCCGCCCCGGGCGCCTCTCGGGCGGCCTTCCCAACTGCCGTCGACCGCCCGGAGGGGGAAACAGAAAATATTCGAAAGTGCGGAGCTCCGCCGTCAGAGGCCGGGTTTTCGCACGGGGTATCCGCCCCGGGCGCCTCTCGGGCGGCCTTCCCAACTGCCGTCGACCGCCCGGAGGGGGAAACAGAAAATATTCGAAAGTGCGGAGCTCCGCCGTCAGAGGCCGGGTTTTCGCACGGGGTATCCGCCCCGGGCGCCTCTCGGGCGGCCTTCCCAACTGCCGTCGACCGCCCGGAGGGGGAAACAGAAAATGTTCGAAAGTGCGGAGCTCCGCCGTCAGAGGCCGGGTTTTCGCACGGGGTATCCGCCCCGGGCGCCTCTCGGGCGGCCTTCCCAACTGCCGTCGACCGCCCGGAGGGGGAAACAGAAAATGTTCGAAAGTGCGGAGCTCCGCCGTCAGAGGCCGGGTTTTCGCACGGGGTATCCGCCCCGGGCGCCTCTCGGGCGGCCTTCCCAACTGCCGTCGACCGCCCGGAGGGGGAAACAGAAAATATTCGAAAGTGCGGAGCTCCGCCGTCAGAGGCCGGGTTTTCGCACGGGGTATCCGCCCCGGGCGCCTCTCGGGCGGCCTTCCCAACTGCCGTCGACCGCCCGGAGGGGGAAACAGAAAATATTCGAAAGTGCGGAGCTCCGCCGTCAGAGGCCGGGTTTTCGCACGGGGTATCCGCCCCGGGCGCCTCTCGGGCGGCCTTCCCAACTGCCGTCGACCGCCTGGAGGGGGAAATAGAAAATATTCGATAGTGCGGAGCTCCGCCGTCAGAGGCCGTTCCAGTGCTTTTGGGTGGCTGGAAACACCCTCACGATGGTCTGATTATACTCTTAGGGGCCTCCCCTGTGTCGCCCTGGAGGTCACCCATTCAAAACATGCTCACCTATATACGTTTCGGAAAGTATTTTGGTGAACGCTCACTTTCTAAGCCTTTTAGCCTTCTTGACCCCCTAACTCCCCATATCTGGTTTACCTACTACAGCGCCCCTAACGACCAAAATCGGTACTGCATACCCCTGGTACCCCCGCCATTGAAAATGAATGGGGGAATTTTTTTAATTTCTCAATCCGGCCAGGAGGCCTCTTTTTCGGCCACGCTCGGCCGGCGAGCCGGTCCGCTCTTTACCCCTGGTACCCCCAGCCCTACCCCTGGTACCTCCCCCATTGAAAATGAATGGCGACCCCTGGTACCCCCAGCAACACCCCTGGTACCCTCAGCCTTACCCCTGGTACCCTCAGCTCAACCCCTGGTACCCCCAGCCTAACCCCTGGTACCCTCAGCGGCACCCCTGGTACCCTCAGCAACACCCCTGGTACCCCCAGCCAGCTTCGCCCCTGGTACCCTCAGCCTTACCCCTGGTACCCTCAGCCCAACCCCTGGTACCCTCAGCCCAACCCCTGGTACCCCCAGCCAGCTTCGCCCCTGGTACCCTCAGCCTTACCCCTGGTACCCCCAGCCTTACCCCTGGTACCTCCAGCCTAACCCCTGGTACCTCCAGCCTTACCCCTGGTACCTCCAGCCTTACCCCTGGTACCTCCAGCCTTACCCCTGGTACCTCCAGCCGTACCCCTGGTACCCTCAGCCTTACCCCTGGTACCCTCAGCCTTACCCCTGGTACCCTCAGCCTTACCCCTGGTACCCTCAGCCGCACCCCTGGTACCCTCAGCGGCACCCCTGGTACCCTCAGCCTTACCCCTGGTACCCTCAGCCGCACCCCTGGTACCCTCAGCGGCACCCCTGGTACCCTCAGCGGCACCCCTGGTACCCTCAGCCGTACCCCTGGTACCCTCAGCCGAACCCCTGGTACCCTCAGCGGCACCCCTGGTACCCTCAGCGGCACCCCTGGTACCCTCAGCGGCACCCCTGGTACCCTCAGCGGCACCCCTGGTACCCTCAGCCGTACCCCTGGTACCCTCAGCGGCACCCCTGGTACCCTCAGCGGCACCCCTGGTACCCTCAGCTGCACCCCTGGTACCCTCAGCGGCACCCCTGGTACCCTCAGCGGCACCCCTGGTACCTCCGCCATTGAAAATGAATGGGCGGCCTTCCCACCTGCCGTCAGCCGCCCGGAGGGGGAAATAGAAAATATTCGAAAGTGCGGAGCTCCGCCGTCAGAGGCCGGCTTTTCGCCCGGGGTATCCGCCCCGGGGCGCCTCTCGGGCGACCTTCCCAACTGCCGTCGGCCGCCCGGAGGGGGAAATAGAAAATATTCGAAAGTGCGGAGCTCCGCCGTCAGAGGCCGGCTTTTCGCCCGAGGTATCCGCCCCGGGGCGCCTCTCGGGCGGCCTTCCCAACTGCCGTCGGCCGCCCGGAGGGGGAAATAGAAAATATTCGAAAGTGCGGAGCTCCGCCGTCAGAGGCCGGGTTTTCGCCCGAGGTATCCGCCCCGGGCGCCTCTCGGGCGGCCTTCCCAACTGCCGTCGGCCGCCCGGAGGGGGAAATAGAAAATATTCGAAAGTGCGGAGCTCCGCCGTCAGAGGCCGGCTTTTCGCCCGAGGTATCCGCCCCGGGGCGCCTCTCGGGCGGCCTTCCCAACTGCCGTCGGCCGCCCGGAGGGGGAAATAGAAAATATTCGAAAGTGCGGAGCTCCGCCGTCAGAGGCCGGGTTTTCGCCCGAGGTATCCGCCCCGGGCGCCTCTCGGGCGGCCTTCCCAACTGCCGTCGGCCGCCCGGAGGGGGAAATAGAAAATATTCGAAAGTGCGGAGCTCCGCCGTCAGAGGCCGGCTTTTCGCCCGAGGTATCCGCCCCGGGCGCCTCTCGGGCGGCCTTCCCAACTGCCGTCGGCCGCCCGGAGGGGGAAATAGAAAATATTCGAAAGTGCGGAGCTCCGCCGTCAGAGGCCGGCTTTTCGCCCGAGGTATCCGCCCCGGGCGCCTCTCGGGCGGCCTTCCCAACTGCCGTCGGCCGCCCGGAGGGGGAAATAGAAAATATTCGAAAGTGCGGAGCTCCGCCGTCAGAGGCCGGCTTTTCGCCCGAGGTATCCGCCCCGGGCGCCTCTCGGGCGGCCTTCCCAACTGCCGTCGGCCGCCCGGAGGGGGAAATAGAAAATATTCGAAAGTGCGGAGCTCCGCCGTCAGAGGCCGGCTTTTCGCCCGAGGTATCCGCCCCGGGCGCCTCTCGGGCGGCCTTCCCAACTGCCGTCGACCGCCCGGAGGGGGAGATAGAAAATATTCGAAAGTGCGGAGCTCCGCCGTCAGAGGCCGGCTTTTCGCCCGAGGTATCCGCCCCGGGCGCCTCTCGGGCGGCCTTCCCAACTGCCGTCGACCGCCCGGAGGGGGAAATAGAAAATATTCGAAAGTGCGGAGCTCCGCCGTCAGAGGCCGGCTTTTCGCCCGAGGTATCCGCCCCGGGCGCCTCTCGGGCGGCCTTCCCAACTGCCGTCGACCGCCCGGAGGGGGAGATAGAAAATATTCGAAAGTGCGGAGCTCCGCCGTCAGAGGCCGGCTTTTCGCCCGAGGTATCCGCCCCGGGCGCCTCTCGGGCGGCCTTCCCAACTGCCGTCGACCGCCCGGAGGGGGAAATAGAAAATATTCGAAAGTGCGGAGCTCCGCCGTCAGAGGCCGGCTTTTCGCCCGAGGTATCCGCCCCGGGCGCCTCTCGGGCGGCCTTCCCAACTGCCGTCGACCGCCCGGAGGGGGAGATAGAAAATATTCGAAAGTGCGGAGCTCCGCCGTCAGAGGCCGGCTCCACGCTTCATTCATCCGACCGAGACGCCTCTCCGCCGGCCACACTCGGCTGCGGGGCCGGCCCGCTCTCCGCCATTGAAAATGAATGGGGGGCATTTTCTCATGCTTTCAATCCGCCTAAGAGGCATCTTTCCCGGCCAACTTTGTGCCCCTGGTACCTCCAGCATCGAGAAAGCATGGTGACTCGTCCGACACATGCCCCCCTATATACGTTTCGGAAAGTATTTTGGTGAACGGTCACTTTCTAAGCCTTTTAGCCTTCTTGACCCCCTAACTCCGCATATCTGGTTTACCTACTACAGCGCCCCTAACGACCAAAATCGGTACTGCTACCCCTGGTACCCCCGCCATTGAAAATGAATGGGGGAATTTTTTTAATCCCCCAGGCCGGCCAGGAGGCCCCTTTCCCGGCCAAACTCGCACGCTGGGCCGGCCCGCTCTTTACCCCTGGTACCCCCGCCATTGAAAATGAATGGGGGAATTTTTTTCAATCTCCCAGGCCGGCCAGGAGGGCTCTTTCCCGGCCACACTCGCACGCCGGGCCGGCCCGCTCTTTACCCCTGGTACCCCCAGCTCTACCCCTGGTACCCCCGCCATTGAAAATGAATGGGGGAATTTTTTCAATCTCCCAATCCGACCAAGAGGCCTCTTTTCCGGCCAAACTCGCACGCCGGGCCGGCCCGCTCTTTACCCCTGGTACCCCCAGCTCTACCCCTGGTACCCCCGCCATTGAAAATGAATGGGGGAATTTTTTCAATCTCCCAATCCGACCAAGAGGCCTCTTTTCCGGCCAAACTCGCACGCCGGGCCGGCCCGCTCTTTACCCCTGGTACCCCCAGCTCTACCCCTGGTACCCCCGCCATTGAAAATGAATGGGGGAATTTTTTCAATCTCCCACGCCGGCCAAGAGGCCTTTTTCCCGGGCACGCACGCTCGCCGGGCCGGCCCGCTATTATTAAACTCTCACCCCTGCAAGGAGGCCTTTTTCCCGGGCACGCACGCTCGCGGGGCCGGCCCGCTATTATTAAACTCTCACGCCGGCCAAGAGGCCTTTTTCCCGGGCACGCACGCTCGCCGGGCCGGCCCGCTATTATTAAACTCTCACGCCTGCAAGGAGGCCTTTTTCCCGGGCACGCACGCT
>NW_028233909.1:65000-67500 GCF_054856545.1 Hippocampus guttulatus | reverse complement strand
GCCGCGCCGGGAGCGGGGGGCCCCGGCCGTGAACGGAGGACGCAGCGGTACATCCCACGACCCCGGGGGAAGCGGCGAGGTAGGGGCAGAGGAGCGCTGTACAGCGCGGGGGCTGACGCGCGGGGTGACCGGGGGTCGGAACCCCCGGGCCCCGCGCGGGCCGCCCGCGCCACCATCGTCCCAAGCCTTTCCAAGCCAACCCGGAGCCGGTCGCGGCGCACCGCGACGGGGGAAGTGCGCCCGGCCGGGGGGCAGCCGGGACCCCGGGGCGCGCGGGCCGCCGCCCGCCCCCCCTCCGCCAAGGGAGGGGGGGCGGAACGGACGAACCCGCGCGCCGCCAAAGGCCCCGCCGCCGCGCCCTGCCGGGTTGAATCCCCCGCGCGGACTGCGCGGTCCCCACCCGTTTACCTCTCAACGGTTTCACGCCCTGTTGAACTCTCTCTTCAAAGTTCTTTTCAACTTTCCCTTAAGGTACTTGTCCGCTATCGGTCTCGTGCCAGTATTTAGCCTTAGATGGAGTTTACCACCCGCTTTGGGCTGCATTCCCAAACAACCCGACTCCGAGAAGGCCTCGCCCCGGCGCGCCGGGGGCCGCTACCGGCCTCACACCGTCCTCGGGCAGAGCCTCCATCAGAAGGACTCGGGCCCCCACCGGGCGGCGCCGGGCAAAGCGACCTTCTATACGCCACATGTCCCGCGCCCTCCGCCGGGCGGGGATTCGGCGCTGGGCTTCTCCCTCTTCGCTCGCCGCTACTGAGGGAATCCTTGTTAGTTTCTTTTCCTCCGCTTAGTAATATGCTTAAATTCAGCGGGTCGTCTCGTCTGATCTGAGGTCGTAGTCGAACGGGGTTAGAGGCGGGGGCGACGGATCGCCTCCCGTCATCGGGGGTCGGCCGTTAACCCCGCGCCTCGCCGGGCGCACGACTCCTACGCGGCCGCGCGGTGCGTCGCGGCGGACTGCGCGGCGGGGGACGGATCCTCCATCGGCAGCCGCCGCGGGCCCCTGCGGCCGCGCGGTGGTCGGGCCCGTCGAGGGCGCGGGCGGTCGGGTCTATACTTAGGGGGACGAGGGCCGTGCCGTCCGCCCCCCCCACCCCCATTTCCCCGTGCGGGGAGGGAAGGTGGGGGGGGTAGGCCGGCGGTGGCCCGCGACGCCCCAACCGCGGGAGGGGGGCGCCCGTGGGCGCCCCGATCCCGATAGATGTACAAGCGACGCTCAGACAGGCGTGGCCCCGGGAGGGACCCGGGGCCGCAAGGTGCGTTCAAAGTGTCGATGATCAATGTGTCCTGCAATTCACATTAGTTCTCGCAGCTAGCTGCGTCCTTCATCGACGCACGAGCCGAGTGATCCACCGCTGAGAGTCGTACGTTTGGTTTGCGGTTTTGGCCAACATTCAGAGAAGGGGTTAAAAAGGGGGATAACGGCGCCTCCGGGCGCTCCTAGCCCCCCCCGCCCCGCCGGCAGGCCGGGGGGGGACTTCGGAGACATTGAACCCCCCGCTCGCCGCCGAAGGTGGCGAGAAGGTTGGGTACCCGGCGACTGGGGGTAAGGTTCCGAGGTCGGCCAGGTCGCGATGGCACCGGCGGGGGAGTGGTCCCCGACGCCGGCCGCGGCCCGGCCTGGACTATGGGAGCGTTGACAAGGCGGACGGGACGTCGACGACCGCGCGGACGCGCGGGGTGGGGCGGTCGGGGAACGCCGACGGGCGCCTGACCGGGGGGGGGGGCCGGCGGGGGCCGGGCGGGACGCGGGGAGCGGCCGGCCGCGCGACGACGCGAACCGACATACACCCCGCGCCCGACACCGTCCTCCTGACCTTCCTCCCCCCCCCGCGACGCCCGCGGCGCACCCGCCCGCCGCCCCGCGGCCGCGCGGCCGCCGCCGCCCGCCGCCTATCGGCGTTTCTCACGCTTCGGACTCGGGGGGCCGGGGCGCGGCGGGGAGCGCCCCGGCGCCGCCGCCGACGGCACCGCGGGGTCGGGCCGCGGGGGCTGGGGGCCACGTGCCCCCGCCCCGCGCCTCTCCCCGCGGGCCGCCTTCGACGTCGCCGCCGCCGCCGCCGCCGCCGTCCTCCTCCGCCCGTGTGTTCGCTCTGGACTCGGGGGGCCGGGGAGCGCCGGGGTGCGCCGGCGCCGCCGCCGCGACGGCACCGCGGGGTCGGGCCGCGGGGGCTGGGGGCGCTTACGGGTCGGGGCGGGGGTGTAGGCGACCGGCCAAAGACCGGCACCGTACCCCCCGCCCGTCTCCTTCACGCCCCCGCCCCGCGCCTCTCCCCGCGGGCCGCCTTCGACGTCGCCACCGCCGCCGCCGCCGCCACCGCCGTCCTCCTCCGCCCAACCGTTTGCATCTGTTCGCTCATGACTCGGGAGGCCGGGGCGCGCCGGGGTGCGTCGGCGCCGCCTCCGACGGCACCGCGGGGTCGGGCCGCGGGGGCTGGGGGCCACGTGCCCCCGCCCCGCGCCTCTCCCCGCGGGCCGCCTTCAACGTCGCCGCCGCCGC
>NW_028233909.1:50000-60000 GCF_054856545.1 Hippocampus guttulatus | reverse complement strand
GTTTCGGAAAGTATTTTGGTGAACGCTCACTTTCTAAGCCTTTTAGCCTTCTTGACCCCCTAACTCCCCATATCTGGTTTACCTACTACAGCGCCCCTAACGACCAAAATCGGTACTGCATACCCCTGGTACCCCCGCCATTGAAAATGAATGGGGGAATTTTTTTAATTTCTCAATCCGGCCAGGAGGCCTCTTTTTCGGCCACGCTCGGCCGGCGAGCCGGTCCGCTCTTTACCCCTGGTACCCCCAGCCCTACCCCTGGTACCTCCCCCATTGAAAATGAATGGCGACCCCTGGTACCCCCAGCAACACCCCTGGTACCCTCAGCCTTACCCCTGGTACCCTCAGCTCAACCCCTGGTACCCCCAGCCTAACCCCTGGTACCCTCAGCGGCACCCCTGGTACCCTCAGCAACACCCCTGGTACCCCCAGCCAGCTTCGCCCCTGGTACCCTCAGCCTTACCCCTGGTACCCTCAGCCCAACCCCTGGTACCCTCAGCCCAACCCCTGGTACCCCCAGCCAGCTTCGCCCCTGGTACCCTCAGCCTTACCCCTGGTACCCCCAGCCTTACCCCTGGTACCTCCAGCCTAACCCCTGGTACCTCCAGCCTTACCCCTGGTACCTCCAGCCTTACCCCTGGTACCTCCAGCCTTACCCCTGGTACCTCCAGCCGTACCCCTGGTACCCTCAGCCTTACCCCTGGTACCCTCAGCCTTACCCCTGGTACCCTCAGCCTTACCCCTGGTACCCTCAGCCGCACCCCTGGTACCCTCAGCGGCACCCCTGGTACCCTCAGCCTTACCCCTGGTACCCTCAGCCGCACCCCTGGTACCCTCAGCGGCACCCCTGGTACCCTCAGCGGCACCCCTGGTACCCTCAGCCGTACCCCTGGTACCCTCAGCCGAACCCCTGGTACCCTCAGCGGCACCCCTGGTACCCTCAGCGGCACCCCTGGTACCCTCAGCGGCACCCCTGGTACCCTCAGCGGCACCCCTGGTACCCTCAGCCGTACCCCTGGTACCCTCAGCGGCACCCCTGGTACCCTCAGCGGCACCCCTGGTACCCTCAGCTGCACCCCTGGTACCCTCAGCGGCACCCCTGGTACCCTCAGCGGCACCCCTGGTACCTCCGCCATTGAAAATGAATGGGCGGCCTTCCCACCTGCCGTCAGCCGCCCGGAGGGGGAAATAGAAAATATTCGAAAGTGCGGAGCTCCGCCGTCAGAGGCCGGCTTTTCGCCCGGGGTATCCGCCCCGGGGCGCCTCTCGGGCGACCTTCCCAACTGCCGTCGGCCGCCCGGAGGGGGAAATAGAAAATATTCGAAAGTGCGGAGCTCCGCCGTCAGAGGCCGGCTTTTCGCCCGAGGTATCCGCCCCGGGGCGCCTCTCGGGCGGCCTTCCCAACTGCCGTCGGCCGCCCGGAGGGGGAAATAGAAAATATTCGAAAGTGCGGAGCTCCGCCGTCAGAGGCCGGCTTTTCGCCCGAGGTATCCGCCCCGGGCGCCTCTCGGGCGGCCTTCCCAACTGCCGTCGGCCGCCCGGAGGGGGAAATAGAAAATATTCGAAAGTGCGGAGCTCCGCCGTCAGAGGCCGGCTTTTCGCCCGAGGTATCCGCCCCGGGCGCCTCTCGGGCGGCCTTCCCAACTGCCGTCGGCCGCCCGGAGGGGGAAATAGAAAATATTCGAAAGTGCGGAGCTCCGCCGTCAGAGGCCGGCTTTTCGCCCGAGGTATCCGCCCCGGGCGCCTCTCGGGCGGCCTTCCCAACTGCCGTCGGCCGCCCGGAGGGGGAAATAGAAAATATTCGAAAGTGCGGAGCTCCGCCGTCAGAGGCCGGCTTTTCGCCCGAGGTATCCGCCCCGGGCGCCTCTCGGGCGGCCTTCCCAACTGCCGTCGGCCGCCCGGAGGGGGAGATAGAAAATATTCGAAAGTGCGGAGCTCCGCCGTCAGAGGCCGGCTTTTCGCCCGAGGTATCCGCCCCGGGCGCCTCTCGGGCGGCCTTCCCAACTGCCGTCGACCGCCCGGAGGGGGAAATAGAAAATATTCGAAAGTGCGGAGCTCCGCCGTCAGAGGCCGGCTTTTCGCCCGAGGTATCCGCCCCGGGCGCCTCTCGGGCGGCCTTCCCAACTGCCGTCGACCGCCCGGAGGGGGAAATAGAAAATATTCGAAAGTGCGGAGCTCCGCCGTCAGAGGCCGGCTTTTCGCCCGAGGTATCCGCCCCGGGCGCCTCTCGGGCGGCCTTCCCAACTGCCGTCGGCCGCCCGGAGGGGGAAATAGAAAATATTCGAAAGTGCGGAGCTCCGCCGTCAGAGGCCGGCTTTTCGCCCGAGGTATCCGCCCCGGGCGCCTCTCGGGCGGCCTTCCCAACTGCCGTCGACCGCCCGGAGGGGGAAATAGAAAATATTCGAAAGTGCGGAGCTCCGCCGTCAGAGGCCGGCTTTTCGCCCGAGGTATCCGCCCCGGGCGCCTCTCGGGCGGCCTTCCCAACTGCCGTCGACCGCCCGGAGGGGGAGATAGAAAATATTCGAAAGTGCGGAGCTCCGCCGTCAGAGGCCGGCTCCACGCTTCATTCATCCGACCGAGACGCCTCTCCGCCGGCCACACTCGGCTGCGGGGCCGGCCCGCTCTCCGCCATTGAAAATGAATGGGGGGCATTTTCTCATGCTTTCAATCCGCCTAAGAGGCATCTTTCCCGGCCAACTTTGTGCCCCTGGTACCTCCAGCATCGAGAAAGCATGGTGACTCGTCCGACACATGCCCCCCTATATACGTTTCGGAAAGTATTTTGGTGAACGGTCACTTTCTAAGCCTTTCGCCTTCTTGACCCCCTAACTCCGCATATCTGGTTTACCTACTACAGCGCCCCTAACGACCAAAATCGGTACTGCTACCCCTGGTACCCCCGCCATTGAAAATGAATGGGGGAATTTTTTTAATCCCCCAGGCCGGCCAGGAGGCCCCTTTCCCGGCCAAACTCGCACGCTGGGCCGGCCCGCTCTTTACCCCTGGTACCCCCGCCATTGAAAATGAATGGGGGAATTTTTTTCAATCTCCCAGGCCGGCCAGGAGGGCTCTTTCCCGGCCACACTCGCACGCCGGGCCGGCCCGCTCTTTACCCCTGGTACCCCCAGCTCTACCCCTGGTACCCCCGCCATTGAAAATGAATGGGGGAATTTTTTCAATCTCCCAATCCGACCAAGAGGCCTCTTTTCCGGCCAAACTCGCACGCCGGGCCGGCCCGCTCTTTACCCCTGGTACCCCCAGCTCTACCCCTGGTACCCCCGCCATTGAAAATGAATGGGGGAATTTTTTCAATCTCCCAATCCGACCAAGAGGCCTCTTTTCCGGCCAAACTCGCACGCCGGGCCGGCCCGCTCTTTACCCCTGGTACCCCCAGCTCTACCCCTGGTACCCCCGCCATTGAAAATGAATGGGGGAATTTTTTCAATCTCCCAATCCGACCAAGAGGCCTCTTTTCCGGCCAAACTCGCACGCCGGGCCGGCCCGCTCTTTACCCCTGGTACCCCCAGCTCTACCCCTGGTACCCCCGCCATTGAAAATGAATGGGGGAATTTTTTCAATCTCCCACGCCGGCCAAGAGGCCTTTTTCCCGGGCACGCACGCTCGCCGGGCCGGCCCGCTATTATTAAACTCTCACCCCTGCAAGGAGGCCTTTTTCCCGGGCACGCACGCTCGCGGGGCCGGCCCGCTATTATTAAACTCTCACGCCGGCCAAGAGGCCTTTTTCCCGGGCACGCACGCTCGCCGGGCCGGCCCGCTATTATTGAACTCTCACGCCTGCAAGGAGGCCTTTTTCCCGGGCACGCACGCTCGCGGAGCCGGCCCGCTATTATTAAACTCTCACGCCTGCAAGGAGGCCTTTTTCCCGGGCACGCACGCTCGCCGGGCCGGCCCGCTATTATTAAACTCTCACGCCTGCAAGGAGGCCTTTTTCCCGGGCACGCACGCTCGCCGGGCCGGCCCGCTATTATTAAACTCTCACGCCTGCAAGGAGGCCTTTTTCCCGGGCACGCACGCTCGCCGGGCCGGCCCGCTATTATTAAACTCTCACGCCTGCAAGGAGGCCTTTTTCCCGGGCACGCACGCTCGCCGGGCCGGCCCGCTATTATTAAACTCTCACGCCGGCCAAGAGGCCCTTTTCCCGGGCACGCACGCTCGATGAGCCGGCCCGCTATTATTAAACTCTCACGCCGGCCAAGAGGCCCTTTTCCCGGGCACGCACGCTCGATGAGCCGGCCCGCTATTATTAAACTCTCACGCCGGCCAAGAGGCCTTTTTCCCGGCCACGCACGCTCGCGGAGCCGGCCCGCTATTATTAAACTCTCACGCCTGCAAGGAGGCCTTTTTCCCGGGCACGCACGCTCGCCGGGCCGGCCCGCTATTATTAAACTCTCACGCCTGCAAGGAGGCCTTTTTCCCGGGCACGCACGCTCGCCGGGCCGGCCCGCTATTATTAAACTCTCACGCCTGCAAGGAGGCCTTTTTCCCGGGCACGCACGCTCGCCGGGCCGGCCCGCTATTATTAAACTCTCACGCCTGCAAGGAGGCCTTTTTCCCGGGCACGCACGCTCGCCGGGCCGGCCCGCTATTATTAAACTCTCACGCCTGCAAGGAGGCCTTTTTCCCGGGCACGCACGCTCGCCGGGCCGGCCCGCTATTATTAAACTCTCACGCCGGCCAAGAGGCCCTTTTCCCGGGCACGCACGCTCGATGAGCCGGCCCGCTATTATTAAACTCTCACGCCGGCCAAGAGGCCCTTTTCCCGGGCACGCACGCTCGCCGAGCCGGCCCGCTATTATTAAACTCTCAGGCCCGCTATTATTAAACTCTCACGCCGGCCAAGAGGCCCTTTTCCCGGGCACGCACGCTCGATGAGCCGGCCCGCTATTATTAAACTCTCACGCCTGCAAGGAGGCCTTTTTCCCGGGCACGCACGCTCGCTGAGCCGGCCCGCTATTATTAAACTCTCACGCCGGCCAAGAGGCCCTTTTCCCGGGCACGCACGCTCGCCGAGCCGGCCCGCTATTATTAAACTCTCACGCCGGCCAAGAGGCCTTTTTCCCGGGCACGCACGCTCGCCGAGCCGGCCCGCTATTATTAAACTCTCACGCCGGCCAGGAGGCATTTTTCCCGGGCACGCACGCTCGCCGTGCAGGCCCGCCATTTGCCTACCACACCGCCGTCTGGCGGACACCAAGCGGTACCGCCGACCCCTCCCGTTGAAAATGAATGGGGGATTTTTTTTCAATCCCCCAAGCCGGCCAAGAGGCCTTTTTCCCGGGCACGCACGCTCGATGAGCCGGCCCGCTATTATTAAACTCTTACGCCTGCAAGGAGGCCTTTTTCCCGGGCACGCACGCTCGCCGAGCCGGCCCGCTATTATTAAACTCTCACGCCTGCAAGGAGGCCTTTTTCCCGGGCACGCACGCTCGATGAGCCGGCCCGCTATTATTAAACTCTCACGCCGGCCAGGAGGCATTTTTCCCGGGCACGCACGCTCGCCGTGCAGGCCCGCCATTTGCCTACCACACCGCCGTCTGGCGGACACCACGCGGTACCGCCGACCCCTCCCGTTGAAAATGAATGGGGGATTTTTTTTTACAATCCCCCAAGCCGGCCAAGAGGCCTTTTTCCCGGGCACGCACGCTCGATGAGCCGGCCCGCTATTATTAAACTCTCACGCCGGCCAAGAGGCCCTTTTCCCGGGCACGCACGCTCGATGAGCCGGCCCGCTATTATTAAACTCTCACGCCTGCAAGGAGGCCTTTTTCCCGGGCACGCACGCTCGCTGAGCCGGCCCGCTATTATTAAACTCTCACGCCGGCCAAGAGGCCCTTTTCCCGGGCACGCACGCTCGCCGAGCCGGCCCGCTATTATTAAACTCTCACGCCGGCCAAGAGGCCTTTTTCCCGGGCACGCACGCTCGCCGAGCCGGCCCGCTATTATTAAACTCTCACGCCGGCCAGGAGGCATTTTTCCCGGGCACGCACGCTCGCCGTGCAGGCCCGCCATTTGCCTACCACACCGCCGTCTGGCGGACACCAAGCGGTACCGCCGACCCCTCCCGTTGAAAATGAATGGGGGATTTTTTTTCAATCCCCCAAGCCGGCCAAGAGGCCTTTTTCCCGGGCACGCACGCTCGATGAGCCGGCCCGCTATTATTAAACTCTTACGCCTGCAAGGAGGCCTTTTTCCCGGGCACGCACGCTCGCGGGGCCGGCCCGCTATTATTAAACTCTCACGCCGGCCAAGAGGCCCTTTTCCCGGGCACGCACGCTCGATGAGCCGGCCCGCTATTATTAAACACTCACGCCTGCAAGGAGGCCTTTTTCCCGGGCACGCACGCTCGCCGGGCCGGCCCGCTATTATTAAACTCTCACGCCGGCCAAGAGGCCTTTTTCCCGGGCACGCACGCTCGATGAGCCGGCCCGCTATTATTAAACTCTTACGCCTGCAAGGAGGCCTTTTTCCCGGGCACGCACGCTCGCCGAGCCGGCCCGCTATTATTAAACTCTCACGCCTGCAAGGAGGCCTTTTTCCCGGGCACGCACGCTCGCAGAGCCGGCCCGCTATTATTAAACTCTCACGCCGGCCAGGAGGCCTTTTTCCCGGGCACGCACGCTCGCCGTGCAGGCCCGCCATTTGCCTACCACACCGCCGTCTGGCGGACACCAAGCGGTACCGCCGACCCCTCCCGTTGAAAATGAATGGGGGATTTTTTTTTCAATCCCCCAAGCCGGCCAAGAGGCCTTTTTCCCGGGCACGCACGCTCGATGAGCCGGCCCGCTATTATTAAACTCTCACGCCGGCCAAGAGGCCCTTTTCCCGGGCACGCACGCTCGATGAGCCGGCCCGCTATTATTAAACGCTCACGCCTGCAAGGAGGCCTTTTTCCCGGGCACGCACGCTCGCCGGGCCGGCCCGCTATTATTAAACTCTCACGCCGGCCAAGAGGCCTTTTTCCCGGGCACGCACGCTCTCCGGGCCGGCCCGCTATTATTAAACTCTCACGCCTGCAAGGAGGCCTTTTTCCCGGGCACGCACGCTCGCCGTGCAGGCCCGCCATTTGCCTACCACACCGCCGTCTGGCGGACACCAAGCGGTACCGCCGACCCCTCCCGTTGAAAATGAATGGGGGATTTTTTTTCAATCCCCCAAGCCGGCCAAGAGGCCTTTTTCCCGGGCACGCACGCTCGCCGGGCCGGCCCGCTATTATTAAACGCTCAGGCCGGCCAAGAGGCCCTTTTCCCGGGCACGCACGCTCGCAGAGCCGGTCCGCTATTATTAAACGCTCACGCCTGCAAGGAGGCCTTTTTCCCGGGCACGCACGCTCGCCGGGCCGGCCCGCTATTATTAAACTCTCACCCCTGCAAGGAGGCCTTTTTCCCGGGCACGCACGCTCGCGGGGCCGGCCCGCTATTATTAAACTCTCACGCCGGCCAAGAGGCCCTTTTCCCGGGCACGCACGCTCGCCGAGCCGGCCCGCTATTATTAAACTCTCACGCCTGCAAGGAGGCCCTTTTCCCGGGCACGCACGCTCGATGAGCCGGCCCGCTATTATTAAACTCTCACGCCTGCAAGGAGGCCTTTTTCCCGGGCACGCACGCTCGCGGGGCCGGCCCGCTATTATTAAACGCTCAGGCCGGCCAAGAGGCCCTTTTCCCGGGCACGCACGCTCGATGAGCCGGCCCGCTATTATTAAACGCTCAGGCCGGCCAAGAGGCCCTTTTCCCGGGCACGCACGCTCGCAGAGCCGGCCCGCTATTATTAAACTCTCACGCCTGCAAGGAGGCCCTTTTCCCGGGCACGCACGCTCGATGAGCCGGCCCGCTATTATTAAACTCTCACGCCTGCAAGGAGGCCTTTTTCCCGGGCACGCACGCTCGCCGGGCCGGCCCGCTATTATTAAACTCTCACGCCGGCCAAGAGGCCTTTTTCCCGTGCACGCACGCTCGCCGAGCCGGCCCGCTATTATTAAACTCTCACGCCTGCAAGGAGGCCTTTTTCCCGGGCACGCACGCTCGCCGGGCCGGCCCGCTATTATTAAACTCTCACGCCTGCAAGGAGGCCTTTTTCCCGGGCACGCACGCTCGCCGGGCCGGCCCGCTATTATTAAACGCTCACAGCCTGCAAGGAGGCCTTTTTCCCGGGCACGCACGCTCGCCGGGCCGGCCCGCTATTATTAAACTCTCACGCCGGCCAAGAGGCCCTTTTCCCGGGCACGCACGCTCGATGAGCCGGCCCGCTATTATTAAACTCTCACGCCGGCCAAGAGGCCTTTTTCCCGGGCACGCACGCTCGCCGAGCCGGCCCGCCTTTTGCCTACCACACCGCCGTCTGGCGGACACCGACCCCTGGTACATCTGCCATTGAAAATGAATGGGGGAATTTTTTCAAACTCCCAATCCGAGCAAGAGGCCCCTTTTCCGGCCACACTCGCCCGCCGGGCCGGCCCGCTCTTTACCCCTGGTACCCCCAGCAACACCCCTGGTACCCCCAGCCTTGCCCCTGGTACCTCCCCCATTGAAAATGAATGGTGACCCCTGGTACCCCCAGCAACACCCCTGGTACCCTCAACCTTACCCCTGGTACCCTCAGCTGCACCCCTGGTACCCTCAGCCTTACCCCTGGTACCCCCAGCCAGCTTCGCCCCTGGTACCCCCAGCCTTGCCCCTGGTACCTCCGCCATTGAAAATGAATGGGGGAATTTTTTCAAACTCCCAATACGACCAAGAGGCCCCTTTTCCGGCCAAACTCGCACGCCGGGCCGGCCCGCTCTTTACCCCTGGTACCCCCAGCTCTACCCCTGGTACCCCCGCCATTGAAAATGAATGGGGGAATTTTTTCAAACTCCCAATCCGACCAAGAGGCCCCTTTTCCGGCCACACTCGCCCGCCGGGCCGGCCCGCTCTTTACCCCTGGTACCCCCAGCCTTGCCCCTGGTACCTCCGCCATTGGAAATGAATGGGGGATTTTTTTCAAACTCCCAATCCGACCGAGAGGCCTCTTTCCCGGCCACACTCGCCCGCCGGGCCGGCCCGCTCTTTACCCCTGGTACCCTCAGCGGCACCCCTGGTACCTCCAGCCCTACCCCTGGTACCCTCAGCGGCACCCCTGGTACCCCCAGCGGCACCCCTGGTACCCTCAGCCTTACCCCTGGTACCCCCAGCGGCACCCCTGGTACCCTCAGCCTTACCCCTGGTACCCCCAGCGGCACCCCTGGTACCCTCAGCCTTACCCCTGGTACCCCCAGCGGCACCCCTGGTACCCTCAGCCTTACCCCTGGTACCCCCAGCGGCACCCCTGGTACCTCCAGCCCTACCCCTGGTACCCCCAGCGGCACCCCTGGTACCCTCAGCGGCACCCCTGGTACCCTCAGCCTTACCCCTGGTACCCCCAGCGGCACCCCTGGTACCCTCAGCCTTACCCCTGGTACCCCCAGCCAGCTTCGCCCCTGGTACCCCCAGCCTTGCCCCTGGTACCTCCGCCATTGGAAATGAATGGGGGATTTTTTTCAAACTCCCAATCCGACCGAGTGGCCTCTTTCCCGGCCGCACTCGGCCTCCTCGCCGGCCCCTTCCGGCGCTGCAAACTCCAAGTTTTCAATCCGACCGAGTGGCCTCTTTCCCGGCCGCACTCGGCCTCCTCGCCGGCCCCTTCCGGCTTGCAAACTCCAAGTTTTCAATCCGACCGAGTGGCCTCTTTCCCGGCCGCACTCGGCCTCCTCGCCGGCCCCTTCCGGCGCTGCAAACTCCAAGTTTTCAATCCGACCGAGAGGCCTCCCTCCCGGCCGCACTCGGCCTCCTCGCCGGCCCCTTCCGGCGCTGCAAACTCCAAGTTTTCAATCCGACCGAGAGGCCTCTTTCCCGGCCGCACTCGGCCTCCTCGCCGGCCCTCTCCTTCCGGGCGGGCCGACCCCTGGTACCTCCGCCGCGGAGGAAAAAATATGGGGAATTTTCTCATTCTCCCAATCCGGCCGAGG
>NW_028233909.1:42500-45000 GCF_054856545.1 Hippocampus guttulatus | reverse complement strand
CGGTTTCACGCCCTGTTGAACTCTCTCTTCAAAGTTCTTTTCAACTTTCCCTTAAGGTACTTGTCCGCTATCGGTCTCGTGCCAGTATTTAGCCTTAGATGGAGTTTACCACCCGCTTTGGGCTGCATTCCCAAACAACCCGACTCCGAGAAGGCCTCGCCCCGGCGCGCCGGGGGCCGCTACCGGCCTCACACCGTCCTCGGGCAGAGCCTCCATCAGAAGGACTCGGGCCCCCACCGGGCGGCGCCGGGCAAAGCGACCTTCTATACGCCACATGTCCCGCGCCCTCCGCCGGGCGGGGATTCGGCGCTGGGCTTCTCCCTCTTCGCTCGCCGCTACTGAGGGAATCCTTGTTAGTTTCTTTTCCTCCGCTTAGTAATATGCTTAAATTCAGCGGGTCGTCTCGTCTGATCTGAGGTCGTAGTCGAACGGGGTTAGAGGCGGGGGCGACGGATCGCCTCCCGTCATCGGGGGTCGGCCGTTAACCCCGCGCCTCGCCGGGCGCACGACTCCTACGCGGCCGCGCGGTGCGTCGCGGCGGACTGCGCGGCGGGGGACGGATCCTCCATCGGCAGCCGCCGCGGGCCCCTGCGGCCGCGCGGTGGTCGGGCCCGTCGAGGGCGCGGGCGGTCGGGTCTATACTTAGGGGGACGAGGGCCGTGCCGTCCGCCCCCCCCACCCCCATTTCCCCGTGCGGGGAGGGAAGGTGGGGGGGGTAGGCCGGCGGTGGCCCGCGACGCCCCAACCGCGGGAGGGGGGCGCCCGTGGGCGCCCCGATCCCGATAGATGTACAAGCGACGCTCAGACAGGCGTGGCCCCGGGAGGGACCCGGGGCCGCAAGGTGCGTTCAAAGTGTCGATGATCAATGTGTCCTGCAATTCACATTAGTTCTCGCAGCTAGCTGCGTCCTTCATCGACGCACGAGCCGAGTGATCCACCGCTGAGAGTCGTACGTTTGGTTTGCGGTTTTGGCCAACATTCAGAGAAGGGGTTAAAAAGGGGGATAACGGCGCCTCCGGGCGCTCCTAGCCCCCCCCGCCCCGCCGGCAGGCCGGGGGGGGACTTCGGAGACATTGAACCCCCCGCTCGCCGCCGAAGGTGGCGAGAAGGTTGGGTACCCGGCGACTGGGGGTAAGGTTCCGAGGTCGGCCAGGTCGCGATGGCACCGGCGGGGGAGTGGTCCCCGACGCCGGCCGCGGCCCGGCCTGGACTATGGGAGCGTTGACAAGGCGGACGGGACGTCGACGACCGCGCGGACGCGCGGGGTGGGGCGGTCGGGGAACGCCGACGGGCGCCTGACCGGGGGGGGGGGGCCGGCGGGGGCCGGGCGGGACGCGGGGAGCGGCCGGCCGCGCGACGACGCGAACCGACATACACCCCGCGCCCGACACCGTCCTCCTGACCTTCCTCCCCCCCCCGCGACGCCCGCGGCGCACCCGCCCGCCGCCCCGCGGCCGCGCGGCCGCCGCCGCCCGCCGCCTATCGGCGTTTCTCACGCTTCGGACTCGGGGGGCCGGGGCGCGGCGGGGAGCGCCCCGGCGCCGCCGCCGACGGCACCGCGGGGTCGGGCCGCGGGGGCTGGGGGCCACGTGCCCCCGCCCCGCGCCTCTCCCCGCGGGCCGCCTTCGACGTCGCCGCCGCCGCCGCCGCCGCCGTCCTCCTCCGCCCGTGTGTTCGCTCTGGACTCGGGGGGCCGGGGAGCGCCGGGGTGCGCCGGCGCCGCCGCCGACGGCACCGCGGGGTCGGGCCGCGGGGGCTGGGGGCGCTTACGGGTCGGGGCGGGGGTGTAGGCGACCGGCCAAAGACCGGCACCGTACCCCCCGCCCGTCTCCTTCACGCCCCCGCCCCGCGCCTCTCCCCGCGGGCCGCCTTCGACGTCGCCACCGCCGCCGCCGCCGCCACCGCCGTCCTCCTCCGCCCAACCGTTTGCATCTGTTCGCTCATGACTCGGGAGGCCGGGGCGCGCCGGGGTGCGTCGGCGCCGCCTCCGACGGCACCGCGGGGTCGGGCCGCGGGGGCTGGGGGCCACGTGCCCCCGCCCCGCGCCTCTCCCCGCGGGCCGCCTTCAACGTCGCCGCCGCCGCCGCCGCCGCCGCCACCGCCGTCCTCCTCCGCCCATCCGTTTGCATCTGTCCGCTCATGACTCGGGAGGCCGGGGTGCGCCGGCGCCGCCTCCGACGGCACCGCGGGGTCGGGCCGCGGGGGCTGGGGGCCACGTGCCCCCGCCCCGCGCCTCTCCCCGCGGGCCGCCTTCGACGTCGCCGCCGCCGCCTCCGTCCTCCTCCGCCCATCCGTCCGCTCCGAACTCGGGAGGCCGGGGTGCGCCGGCGCCGCCTCCGACGGCACCGCGGGGTCGGGCCGCGGGGGCTGGGGCCACGTGCCCCCGCCCCGCGCCTCTCCCCGCGTGCCGCCTTCGACGTCGCCGCCGCCGCCGCCGTCCTCCTCCGCCCATCCATCCGCTCCGAACTCGGGAGGCCGGGGTGCGCCGGCGCCGCCTCCG
>NW_028233909.1:32500-37500 GCF_054856545.1 Hippocampus guttulatus | reverse complement strand
TACCCCCAGCAACACCCCTGGTACCCTCAGCCTTACCCCTGGTACCCTCAGCTCAACCCCTGGTACCCCCAGCCTAACCCCTGGTACCCTCAGCGGCACCCCTGGTACCCTCAGCAACACCCCTGGTACCCCCAGCCAGCTTCGCCCCTGGTACCCTCAGCCTTACCCCTGGTACCCTCAGCCCAACCCCTGGTACCCTCAGCCCAACCCCTGGTACCCCCAGCCAGCTTCGCCCCTGGTACCCTCAGCCTTACCCCTGGTACCCCCAGCCTTACCCCTGGTACCTCCAGCCTAACCCCTGGTACCTCCAGCCTTACCCCTGGTACCTCCAGCCTTACCCCTGGTACCTCCAGCCTTACCCCTGGTACCTCCAGCCGTACCCCTGGTACCCTCAGCCTTACCCCTGGTACCCTCAGCCTTACCCCTGGTACCCTCAGCCTTACCCCTGGTACCCTCAGCCGCACCCCTGGTACCCTCAGCGGCACCCCTGGTACCCTCAGCCTTACCCCTGGTACCCTCAGCCGCACCCCTGGTACCCTCAGCGGCACCCCTGGTACCCTCAGCGGCACCCCTGGTACCCTCAGCCGTACCCCTGGTACCCTCAGCCGAACCCCTGGTACCCTCAGCGGCACCCCTGGTACCCTCAGCGGCACCCCTGGTACCCTCAGCCGTACCCCTGGTACCCTCATCGGCACCCCTGGTACCCTCAGCGGCACCCCTGGTACCCTCAGCTGCACCCCTGGTACCCTCAGCGGCACCCCTGGTACCCTCAGCGGCACCCCTGGTACCTCCGCCATTGAAAATGAATGGGCGGCCTTCCCACCTGCCGTCAGCCGCCCGGAGGGGGAAATAGAAAATATTCGAAAGTGCGGAGCTCCGCCGTCAGAGGCCGGCTTTTCGCCCGGGGTATCCGCCCCGGGGCGCCTCTCGGGCGACCTTCCCAACTGCCGTCGGCCGCCCGGAGGGGGAAATAGAAAATATTCGAAAGTGCGGAGCTCCGCCGTCAGAGGCCGGCTTTTCGCCCGAGGTATCCGCCCCGGGGCGCCTCTCGGGCGGCCTTCCCAACTGCCGTCGGCCGCCCGGAGGGGGAAATAGAAAATATTCGAAAGTGCGGAGCTCCGCCGTCAGAGGCCGGGTTTTCGCCCGAGGTATCCGCCCCGGGCGCCTCTCGGGCGGCCTTCCCAACTGCCGTCGGCCGCCCGGAGGGGGAAATAGAAAATATTCGAAAGTGCGGAGCTCCGCCGTCAGAGGCCGGCTTTTCGCCCGAGGTATCCGCCCCGGGCGCCTCTCGGGCGGCCTTCCCAACTGCCGTCGGCCGCCCGGAGGGGGAAATAGAAAATATTCGAAAGTGCGGAGCTCCGCCGTCAGAGGCCGGCTTTTCGCACGAGGTATCCGCCCCGGGCGCCTCTCGGGCGGCCTTCCCAACTGCCGTCGGCCGCCCGGAGGGGGAAATAGAAAATATTCGAAAGTGCGGAGCTCCGCCGTCAGAGGCCGGCTTTTCGCCCGAGGTATCCGCCCCGGGCGCCTCTCGGGCGGCCTTCCCAACTGCCGTCGGCCGCCCGGAGGGGGAAATAGAAAATATTCGAAAGTGCGGAGCTCCGCCGTCAGAGGCCGGCTTTTCGCCCGAGGTATCCGCCCCGGGCGCCTCTCGGGCGGCCTTCCCAACTGCCGTCGGCCGCCCGGAGGGGGAGATAGAAAATATTCGAAAGTGCGGAGCTCCGCCGTCAGAGGCCGGCTTTTCGCCCGAGGTATCCGCCCCGGGCGCCTCTCGGGCGGCCTTCCCAACTGCCGTCGACCGCCCGGAGGGGGAAATAGAAAATATTCGAAAGTGCGGAGCTCCGCCGTCAGAGGCCGGCTTTTCGCCCGAGGTATCCGCCCCGGGCGCCTCTCGGGCGGCCTTCCCAACTGCCGTCGACCGCCCGGAGGGGGAGATAGAAAATATTCGAAAGTGCGGAGCTCCGCCGTCAGAGGCCGGCTCCACGCTTCATTCATCCGACCGAGACGCCTCTCCGCCGGCCACACTCGGCTGCGGGGCCGGCCCGCTCTCCGCCATTGAAAATGAATGGGGGGCATTTTCTCATGCTTTCAATCCGCCTAAGAGGCATCTTTCCCGGCCAACTTTGTGCCCCTGGTACCTCCAGCATCGAGAAAGCATGGTGACTCGTCCGACACATGCCCCCCTATATACGTTTCGGAAAGTATTTTGGTGAACGGTCACTTTCTAAGCCTTTCGCCTTCTTGACCCCCTAACTCCGCATATCTGGTTTACCTACTACAGCGCCCCTAACGACCAAAATCGGTACTGCTACCCCTGGTACCCCCGCCATTGAAAATGAATGGGGGAATTTTTTTAATCCCCCAGGCCGGCCAGGAGGCCCCTTTCCCGGCCAAACTCGCACGCTGGGCCGGCCCGCTCTTTACCCCTGGTACCCCCGCCATTGAAAATGAATGGGGGAATTTTTTTCAATCTCCCAGGCCGGCCAGGAGGGCTCTTTCCCGGCCACACTCGCACGCCGGGCCGGCCCGCTCTTTACCCCTGGTACCCCCAGCTCTACCCCTGGTACCCCCGCCATTGAAAATGAATGGGGGAATTTTTTCAATCTCCCAATCCGACCAAGAGGCCTCTTTTCCGGCCAAACTCGCACGCCGGGCCGGCCCGCTCTTTACCCCTGGTACCCCCAGCTCTACCCCTGGTACCCCCGCCATTGAAAATGAATGGGGGAATTTTTTCAATCTCCCAATCCGACCAAGAGGCCTCTTTTCCGGCCAAACTCGCACGCCGGGCCGGCCCGCTCTTTACCCCTGGTACCCCCAGCTCTACCCCTGGTACCCCCGCCATTGAAAATGAATGGGGGAATTTTTTCAATCTCCCAATCCGACCAAGAGGCCTCTTTTCCGGCCAAACTCGCACGCCGGGCCGGCCCGCTCTTTACCCCTGGTACCCCCAGCTCTACCCCTGGTACCCCCGCCATTGAAAATGAATGGGGGAATTTTTTCAATCTCCCAATCCGACCAAGAGGCCTCTTTTCCGGCCAAACTCGCACGCCGGGCCGGCCCGCTCTTTACCCCTGGTACCCCCAGCTCTACCCCTGGTACCCCCGCCATTGAAAATGAATGGGGGAATTTTTTCAATCTCCCAATCCGACCAAGAGGCCTCTTTTCCGGCCAAACTCGCACGCCGGGCCGGCCCGCTCTTTACCCCTGGTACCCCCAGCTCTACCCCTGGTACCCCCGCCATTGAAAATGAATGGGGGAATTTTTTCAATCTCCCAATCCGACCAAGAGGCCTCTTTTCCGGCCAAACTCGCACGCCGGGCCGGCCCGCTCTTTACCCCTGGTACCCCCAGCTCTACCCCTGGTACCCCCGCCATTGAAAATGAATGGGGGAATTTTTTCAATCTCCCAATCCGACCAAGAGGCCTCTTTTCCGGCCAAACTCGCACGCCGGGCCGGCCCGCTCTTTACCCCTGGTACCCCCAGCTCTACCCCTGGTACCCCCGCCATTGAAAATGAATGGGGGAATTTTTTCAATCTCCCACGCCGGCCAAGAGGCCTTTTTCCCGGGCACGCACGCTCGCCGGGCCGGCCCGCTATTATTAAACTCTCACCCCTGCAAGGAGGCCTTTTTCCCGGGCACGCACGCTCGCGGGGCCGGCCCGCTATTATTAAACTCTCACGCCGGCCAAGAGGCCTTTTTCCCGGGCACGCACGCTCGCCGGGCCGGCCCGCTATTATTAAACTCTCACGCCTGCAAGGAGGCCTTTTTCCCGGGCACGCACGCTCGCCGGGCCGGCCCGCTATTATTGAACTCTCACGCCTGCAAGGAGGCCTTTTTCCCGGGCACGCACGCTCGCCGGGCCGGCCCGCTATTATTAAACTCTCACGCCTGCAAGGAGGCCTTTTTCCCGGGCACGCACGCTCGCCGGGCCGGCCCGCTATTATTAAACTCTCACGCCTGCAAGGAGGCCTTTTTCCCGGGCACGCACGCTCGCCGGGCCGGCCCGCTATTATTAAACTCTCACGCCTGCAAGGAGGCCTTTTTCCCGGGCACGCACGCTCGCCGGGCCGGCCCGCTATTATTAAACTCTCACGCCTGCAAGGAGGCCTTTTTCCCGGGCACGCACGCTCGCCGGGCCGGCCCGCTATTATTAAACTCTCACGCCGGCCAAGAGGCCCTTTTCCCGGGCACGCACGCTCGATGAGCCGGCCCGCTATTATTAAACTCTCAGGCCCGCTATTATTAAACTCTCACGCCGGCCAAGAGGCCCTTTTCCCGGGCACGCACGCTCGCCGAGCCGGCCCGCTATTATTAAACTCTCACGCCTGCAAGGAGGCCTTTTTCCCGGGCACGCACGCTCGCCGGGCCGGCCCGCTATTATTAAACTCTCACGCCTGCAAGGAGGCCTTTTTCCCGGGCACGCACGCTCGCCGGGCCGGCCCGCTATTATTAAACGCTCACGCCTGCAAGGAGGCCTTTTTCCCGGGCACGCACGCTCGCCGGGCCGGCCCGCTATTATTAAACTCTCACCCCTGCAAGGAGGCCTTTTTCCCGGGCACGCACGCTCGCCGGGCCGGCCCGCTATTATTAAACTCTCACGCCGGCCAAGAGGCCTTTTTCCCGGGCACGCACGCTCGCCGAGCCGGCCCGCTATTATTAAACTCTCACGCCTGCAAGGAGGCCTTTTTCCCGGGCACGCACGCTCGCCGGGCCGGCCCGCTATTATTAAACTCTCACGCCTGCAAGGAGGCCTTTTTCCCGGGCACGCACGCTCGCCGGGCCGGCCCGCTATTATTAAACTCTCACGCCGGCCAAGAGGCCCTTTTCCCGGGCACGCACGCTCGATGAGCCGGCCCGCTATTATTAAACTCTCACGCCGGCCAAGAGGCCTTTTTCCCGGGCACGCACGCTCGCCGAGCCGGCCCGCTATTATTAAACTCTCACGCCTGCAAGGAGGCCTTTTTCCCGGGCACGCACGCTCGCCGGGCCGGCCCGCTATTAT
>NW_028233909.1:10000-20000 GCF_054856545.1 Hippocampus guttulatus | reverse complement strand
GAGGCTTTCGACGCGGCCCCGGGAATGGTCGACCCGCAAGCCGAAGGAGCCTGAACCTCCAAGCGCCGGCGCGAGGCCGGGGCCGGTGGGGGCCCTCCGAAGGCGGGTCTTGGTTGCATATCGGTCAGTGGTTGTGTTGGTGCGACCTGTAAGGAGGGAAAAAGACTCGAATGGTCTCGCCGTCTCGCAGTGAGACATAGGGGGGGGTCGACCCGCAAGCCGAAGGAGCCTGAACCTCCAAGCGCCGGCGCGGGGGCCGGGGCCGGTGGGGGCCCTCCGAAGGCGGGTCTTAAGTTGCATATCGGTCAGTTTGTGTATGGGTGCGATGTGGAGGGGGACATATTCGAAAGTGCGGAGCTCCGCCGTCAGAGGCCGGGTTTTCGCCCGGGGTATCCGCCCCGGGCGCCTCTCGGGCGGCCTTCCCAACTGCCGTCGACCGCCCGGAGGGGGAAACAGAAAATATTCGAAAGTGCGGAGCTCCGCCGTCAGAGGCCGGGTTTTCGCACGGGGTATCCGCCCCGGGCGCCTCTCGGGCGGCCTTCCCAACTGCCGTCGACCGCCCGGAGGGGGAAACAGAAAATATTCGAAAGTGCGGAGCTCCGCCGTCAGAGGCCGGGTTTTCGCACGGGGTATCCGCCCCGGGCGCCTCTCGGGCGGCCTTCCCAACTGCCGTCGACCGCCCGGAGGGGGAAACAGAAAATGTTCGAAAGTGCGGAGCTCCGCCGTCAGAGGCCGGGTTTTCGCACGGGGTATCCGCCCCGGGCGCCTCTCGGGCGGCCTTCCCAACTGCCGTCGACCGCCCGGAGGGGGAAACAGAAAATGTTCGAAAGTGCGGAGCTCCGCCGTCAGAGGCCGGGTTTTCGCACGGGGTATCCGCCCCGGGCGCCTCTCGGGCGGCCTTCCCAACTGCCGTCGACCGCCCGGAGGGGGAAACAGAAAATATTCGAAAGTGCGGAGCTCCGCCGTCAGAGGCCGGGTTTTCGCACGGGGTATCCGCCCCGGGCGCCTCTCGGGCGGCCTTCCCAACTGCCGTCGACCGCCCGGAGGGGGAAACAGAAAATATTCGAAAGTGCGGAGCTCCGCCGTCAGAGGCCGGGTTTTCGCACGGGGTATCCGCCCCGGGCGCCTCTCGGGCGGCCTTCCCAACTGCCGTCGACCGCCCGGAGGGGGAAACAGAAAATATTCGAAAGTGCGGAGCTCCGCCGTCAGAGGCCGGGTTTTCGCACGGGGTATCCGCCCCGGGCGCCTCTCGGGCGGCCTTCCCAACTGCCGTCGACCGCCCGGAGGGGGAAACAGAAAATATTCGAAAGTGCGGAGCTCCGCCGTCAGAGGCCGGGTTTTCGCACGGGGTATCCGCCCCGGGCGCCTCTCGGGCGGCCTTCCCAACTGCCGTCGACCGCCTGGAGGGGGAAATAGAAAATATTCGATAGTGCGGAGCTCCGCCGTCAGAGGCCGTTCCAGTGCTTTTGGGTGGCTGGAAACACCCTCACGATGGTCTGATTATACTCTTAGGGGCCTCCCCTGTGTCGCCCTGGAGGTCACCCATTCAAAACATGCTCACCTATATACGTTTCGGAAAGTATTTTGGTGAACGCTCACTTTCTAAGCCTTTTAGCCTTCTTGACCCCCTAACTCCCCATATCTGGTTTACCTACTACAGCGCCCCTAACGACCAAAATCGGTACTGCATACCCCTGGTACCCCCGCCATTGAAAATGAATGGGGGAATTTTTTTAATTTCTCAATCCGGCCAGGAGGCCTCTTTTTCGGCCACGCTCGGCCGGCGAGCCGGTCCGCTCTTTACCCCTGGTACCCCCAGCCCTACCCCTGGTACCTCCCCCATTGAAAATGAATGGCGACCCCTGGTACCCCCAGCAACACCCCTGGTACCCTCAGCCTTACCCCTGGTACCCTCAGCTCAACCCCTGGTACCCCCAGCCTAACCCCTGGTACCCTCAGCGGCACCCCTGGTACCCTCAGCAACACCCCTGGTACCCCCAGCCAGCTTCGCCCCTGGTACCCTCAGCCTTACCCCTGGTACCCTCAGCCCAACCCCTGGTACCCTCAGCCCAACCCCTGGTACCCCCAGCCAGCTTCGCCCCTGGTACCCTCAGCCTTACCCCTGGTACCCCCAGCCTTACCCCTGGTACCTCCAGCCTAACCCCTGGTACCTCCAGCCTTACCCCTGGTACCTCCAGCCTTACCCCTGGTACCTCCAGCCTTACCCCTGGTACCTCCAGCCTTACCCCTGGTACCTCCAGCCGTACCCCTGGTACCCTCAGCCTTACCCCTGGTACCCTCAGCCTTACCCCTGGTACCCTCAGCCTTACCCCTGGTACCCTCAGCCGCACCCCTGGTACCCTCAGCGGCACCCCTGGTACCCTCAGCCTTACCCCTGGTACCCTCAGCCGCACCCCTGGTACCCTCAGCGGCACCCCTGGTACCCTCAGCGGCACCCCTGGTACCCTCAGCCGTACCCCTGGTACCCTCAGCCGAACCCCTGGTACCCTCAGCGGCACCCCTGGTACCCTCAGCGGCACCCCTGGTACCCTCAGCGGCACCCCTGGTACCCTCAGCGGCACCCCTGGTACCCTCAGCCGTACCCCTGGTACCCTCAGCGGCACCCCTGGTACCCTCAGCGGCACCCCTGGTACCCTCAGCTGCACCCCTGGTACCCTCAGCGGCACCCCTGGTACCCTCAGCGGCACCCCTGGTACCTCCGCCATTGAAAATGAATGGGCGGCCTTCCCACCTGCCGTCAGCCGCCCGGAGGGGGAAATAGAAAATATTCGAAAGTGCGGAGCTCCGCCGTCAGAGGCCGGCTTTTCGCCCGGGGTATCCGCCCCGGGGCGCCTCTCGGGCGACCTTCCCAACTGCCGTCGGCCGCCCGGAGGGGGAAATTGAAAATATTCGAAAGTGCGGAGCTCCGCCGTCAGAGGCCGGCTTTTCGCCCGAGGTATCCGCCCCGGGGCGCCTCTCGGGCGGCCTTCCCAACTGCCGTCGGCCGCCCGGAGGGGGAAATAGAAAATATTCGAAAGTGCGGAGCTCCGCCGTCAGAGGCCGGCTTTTCGCCCGAGGTATCCGCCCCGGGCGCCTCTCGGGCGGCCTTCCCAACTGCCGTCGGCCGCCCGGAGGGGGAAATAGAAAATATTCGAAAGTGCGGAGCTCCGCCGTCAGAGGCCGGCTTTTCGCCCGAGGTATCCGCCCCGGGCGCCTCTCGGGCGGCCTTCCCAACTGCCGTCGGCCGCCCGGAGGGGGAAATAGAAAATATTCGAAAGTGCGGAGCTCCGCCGTCAGAGGCCGGCTTTTCGCCCGAGGTATCCGCCCCGGGCGCCTCTCGGGCGGCCTTCCCAACTGCCGTCGGCCGCCCGGAGGGGGAAATAGAAAATATTCGAAAGTGCGGAGCTCCGCCGTCAGAGGCCGGCTTTTCGCCCGAGGTATCCGCCCCGGGCGCCTCTCGGGCGGCCTTCCCAACTGCCGTCGGCCGCCCGGAGGGGGAGATAGAAAATATTCGAAAGTGCGGAGCTCCGCCGTCAGAGGCCGGCTTTTCGCCCGAGGTATCCGCCCCGGGCGCCTCTCGGGCGGCCTTCCCAACTGCCGTCGACCGCCCGGAGGGGGAAATAGAAAATATTCGAAAGTGCGGAGCTCCGCCGTCAGAGGCCGGCTTTTCGCCCGAGGTATCCGCCCCGGGCGCCTCTCGGGCGGCCTTCCCAACTGCCGTCGACCGCCCGGAGGGGGAGATAGAAAATATTCGAAAGTGCGGAGCTCCGCCGTCAGAGGCCGGCTCCACGCTTCATTCATCCGACCGAGACGCCTCTCCGCCGGCCACACTCGGCTGCGGGGCCGGCCCGCTCTCCGCCATTGAAAATGAATGGGGGGCATTTTCTCATGCTTTCAATCCGCCTAAGAGGCATCTTTCCCGGCCAACTTTGTGCCCCTGGTACCTCCAGCATCGAGAAAGCATGGTGACTCGTCCGACACATGCCCCCCTATATACGTTTCGGAAAGTATTTTGGTGAACGGTCACTTTCTAAGCCTTTCGCCTTCTTGACCCCCTAACTCCGCATATCTGGTTTACCTACTACAGCGCCCCTAACGACCAAAATCGGTACTGCTACCCCTGGTACCCCCGCCATTGAAAATGAATGGGGGAATTTTTTTAATCCCCCAGGCCGGCCAGGAGGCCCCTTTCCCGGCCAAACTCGCACGCTGGGCCGGCCCGCTCTTTACCCCTGGTACCCCCGCCATTGAAAATGAATGGGGGAATTTTTTTCAATCTCCCAGGCCGGCCAGGAGGGCTCTTTCCCGGCCACACTCGCACGCCGGGCCGGCCCGCTCTTTACCCCTGGTACCCCCAGCTCTACCCCTGGTACCCCCGCCATTGAAAATGAATGGGGGAATTTTTTCAATCTCCCAATCCGACCAAGAGGCCTCTTTTCCGGCCAAACTCGCACGCCGGGCCGGCCCGCTCTTTACCCCTGGTACCCCCAGCTCTACCCCTGGTACCCCCGCCATTGAAAATGAATGGGGGAATTTTTTCAATCTCCCAATCCGACCAAGAGGCCTCTTTTCCGGCCAAACTCGCACGCCGGGCCGGCCCGCTCTTTACCCCTGGTACCCCCAGCTCTACCCCTGGTACCCCCGCCATTGAAAATGAATGGGGGAATTTTTTCAATCTCCCACGCCGGCCAAGAGGCCTTTTTCCCGGGCACGCACGCTCGCCGGGCCGGCCCGCTATTATTAAACTCTCACCCCTGCAAGGAGGCCTTTTTCCCGGGCACGCACGCTCGCGGGGCCGGCCCGCTATTATTAAACTCTCACGCCGGCCAAGAGGCCTTTTTCCCGGGCACGCACGCTCGCCGGGCCGGCCCGCTATTATTAAACTCTCACGCCTGCAAGGAGGCCTTTTTCCCGGGCACGCACGCTCGCCGGGCCGGCCCGCTATTATTGAACTCTCACGCCTGCAAGGAGGCCTTTTTCCCGGGCACGCACGCTCGCGGAGCCGGCCCGCTATTATTAAACTCTCACGCCTGCAAGGAGGCCTTTTTCCCGGGCACGCACGCTCGCGGAGCCGGCCCGCTATTATTAAACTCTCACGCCTGCAAGGAGGCCTTTTTCCCGGGCACGCACGCTCGCGGAGCCGGCCCGCTATTATTAAACTCTCACGCCTGCAAGGAGGCCTTTTTCCCGGGCACGCACGCTCGCGGAGCCGGCCCGCTATTATTAAACTCTCACGCCTGCAAGGAGGCCTTTTTCCCGGGCACGCACGCTCGCCGGGCCGGCCCGCTATTATTAAACTCTCACGCCTGCAAGGAGGCCTTTTTCCCGGGCACGCACGCTCGCCGGGCCGGCCCGCTATTATTAAACTCTCACGCCTGCAAGGAGGCCTTTTTCCCGGGCACGCACGCTCGCCGGGCCGGCCCGCTATTATTAAACTCTCACGCCTGCAAGGAGGCCTTTTTCCCGGGCACGCACGCTCGCCGGGCCGGCCCGCTATTATTAAACTCTCACGCCTGCAAGGAGGCCTTTTTCCCGGGCACGCACGCTCGCCGGGCCGGCCCGCTATTATTAAACTCTCACGCCGGCCAAGAGGCCCTTTTCCCGGGCACGCACGCTCGATGAGCCGGCCCGCTATTATTAAACTCTCACGCCGGCCAAGAGGCCCTTTTCCCGGGCACGCACGCTCGATGAGCCGGCCCGCTATTATTAAACTCTCACGCCGGCCAAGAGGCCTTTTTCCCGGCCACGCACGCTCGCGGAGCCGGCCCGCTATTATTAAACTCTCACGCCTGCAAGGAGGCCTTTTTCCCGGGCACGCACGCTCGCCGGGCCGGCCCGCTATTATTAAACTCTCACGCCGGCCAAGAGGCCCTTTTCCCGGGCACGCACGCTCGATGAGCCGGCCCGCTATTATTAAACTCTCACGCCGGCCAAGAGGCCCTTTTCCCGGGCACGCACGCTCGCCGAGCCGGCCCGCTATTATTAAACTCTCACGCCTGCAAGGAGGCCTTTTTCCCGGGCACGCACGCTCGCCGGGCCGGCCCGCTATTATTAAACTCTCACGCCTGCAAGGAGGCCTTTTTCCCGGGCACGCACGCTCGCCGGGCCGGCCCGCTATTATTAAACTCTCACGCCGGCCAAGAGGCCCTTTTCCCGGGCACGCACGCTCGATGAGCCGGCCCGCTATTATTAAACTCTCACGCCGGCCAAGAGGCCCTTTTCCCGGGCACGCACGCTCGATGAGCCGGCCCGCTATTATTAAACTCTCACGCCGGCCAAGAGGCCCTTTTCCCGGGCACGCACGCTCGATGAGCCGGCCCGCTATTATTAAACTCTCACGCCGGCCAAGAGGCCTTTTTCCCGGCCACGCACGCTCGCGGAGCCGGCCCGCTATTATTAAACTCTCACGCCTGCAAGGAGGCCTTTTTCCCGGGCACGCACGCTCGCCGGGCCGGCCCGCTATTATTAAACTCTCACGCCGGCCAAGAGGCCCTTTTCCCGGGCACGCACGCTCGATGAGCCGGCCCGCTATTATTAAACTCTCACGCCGGCCAAGAGGCCCTTTTCCCGGGCACGCACGCTCGCCGAGCCGGCCCGCTATTATTAAACTCTCACGCCGGCCAAGAGGCCTTTTTCCCGGGCACGCACGCTCGCCGAGCCGGCCCGCTATTATTAAACTCTCACGCCGGCCAGGAGGCATTTTTCCCGGGCACGCACGCTCGCCGTGCAGGCCCGCCATTTGCCTACCACACCGCCGTCTGGCGGACACCAAGCGGTACCGCCGACCCCTCCCGTTGAAAATGAATGGGGGATTTTTTTTCAATCCCCCAAGCCGGCCAAGAGGCCCTTTTCCCGGGCACGCACGCTCGATGAGCCGGCCCGCTATTATTAAACGCTCACGCCTGCAAGGAGGCCTTTTTCCCGGGCACGCACGCTCGCCGGGCCGGCCCGCTATTATTAAACTCTCACGCCGGCCAAGAGGCCTTTTTCCCGGGCACGCACGCTCGATGAGCCGGCCCGCTATTATTAAACGCTCACGCCTGCAAGGAGGCCTTTTTCCCGGGCACGCACGCTCGCCGGGCCGGCCCGCTATTATTAAACTCTCACGCCGGCCAAGAGGCCCTTTTCCCGGGCACGCACGCTCGATGAGCCGGCCCGCTATTATTAAACTCTCACGCCGGCCAAGAGGCCCTTTTCCCGGGCACGCACGCTCGATGAGCCGGCCCGCTATTATTAAACTCTCACGCCGGCCAAGAGGCCTTTTTCCCGGCCACGCACGCTCGCGGAGCCGGCCCGCTATTATTAAACTCTCACGCCTGCAAGGAGGCCTTTTTCCCGGGCACGCACGCTCGCCGGGCCGGCCCGCTATTATTAAACTCTCACGCCGGCCAAGAGGCCCTTTTCCCGGGCACGCACGCTCGATGAGCCGGCCCGCTATTATTAAACTCTCACGCCGGCCAAGAGGCCCTTTTCCCGGGCACGCACGCTCGCCGAGCCGGCCCGCTATTATTAAACTCTCACGCCTGCAAGGAGGCCTTTTTCCCGGGCACGCACGCTCGCCGGGCCGGCCCGCTATTATTAAACTCTCACGCCTGCAAGGAGGCCTTTTTCCCGGGCACGCACGCTCGCCGGGCCGGCCCGCTATTATTAAACTCTCACGCCGGCCAAGAGGCCCTTTTCCCGGGCACGCACGCTCGATGAGCCGGCCCGCTATTATTAAACTCTCACGCCGGCCAAGAGGCCCTTTTCCCGGGCACGCACGCTCGATGAGCCGGCCCGCTATTATTAAACTCTCACGCCGGCCAAGAGGCCCTTTTCCCGGGCACGCACGCTCGATGAGCCGGCCCGCTATTATTAAACTCTCACGCCGGCCAAGAGGCCTTTTTCCCGGCCACGCACGCTCGCGGAGCCGGCCCGCTATTATTAAACTCTCACGCCTGCAAGGAGGCCTTTTTCCCGGGCACGCACGCTCGCCGGGCCGGCCCGCTATTATTAAACTCTCACGCCGGCCAAGAGGCCCTTTTCCCGGGCACGCACGCTCGATGAGCCGGCCCGCTATTATTAAACTCTCACGCCGGCCAAGAGGCCCTTTTCCCGGGCACGCACGCTCGCCGAGCCGGCCCGCTATTATTAAACTCTCACGCCGGCCAAGAGGCCTTTTTCCCGGGCACGCACGCTCGCCGAGCCGGCCCGCTATTATTAAACTCTCACGCCGGCCAGGAGGCATTTTTCCCGGGCACGCACGCTCGCCGTGCAGGCCCGCCATTTGCCTACCACACCGCCGTCTGGCGGACACCAAGCGGTACCGCCGACCCCTCCCGTTGAAAATGAATGGGGGATTTTTTTTCAATCCCCCAAGCCGGCCAAGAGGCCCTTTTCCCGGGCACGCACGCTCGATGAGCCGGCCCGCTATTATTAAACGCTCACGCCTGCAAGGAGGCCTTTTTCCCGGGCACGCACGCTCGCCGGGCCGGCCCGCTATTATTAAACTCTCACGCCGGCCAAGAGGCCTTTTTCCCGGGCACGCACGCTCGATGAGCCGGCCCGCTATTATTAAACTCTTACGCCTGCAAGGAGGCCTTTTTCCCGGGCACGCACGCTCGCCGAGCCGGCCCGCTATTATTAAACTCTCACGCCTGCAAGGAGGCCTTTTTCCCGGGGACGCACGCTCGCAGAGCCGGCCCGCTATTATTAAACTCTCACGCCGGCCAGGAGGCCTTTTTCCCGGGCACGCACGCTCGCCGTGCAGGCCCGCCATTTGCCTACCACACCGCCGTCTGGCGGACACCAAGCGGTACCGCCGACCCCTCCCGTTGAAAATGAATGGGGGATTTTTTTTTTTCAATCCCCCAAGCCGGCCAAGAGGCCTTTTTCCCGGGCACGCACGCTCGATGAGCCGGCCCGCTATTATTAAACTCTCACGCCGGCCAAGAGGCCCTTTTCCCGGGCACGCACGCTCGATGAGCCGGCCCGCTATTATTAAACGCTCACGCCTGCAAGGAGGCCTTTTTCCCGGGCACGCACGCTCGCCGGGCCGGCCCGCTATTATTAAACTCTCACGCCGGCCAAGAGGCCTTTTTCCCGGGCACGCACGCTCTCCGGGCCGGCCCGCTATTATTAAACTCTCACGCCTGCAAGGAGGCCTTTTTCCCGGGCACGCACGCTCGCCGTGCAGGCCCGCCATTTGCCTACCACACCGCCGTCTGGCGGACACCAAGCGGTACCGCCGACCCCTCCCGTTGAAAATGAATGGGGGATTTTTTTTCAATCCCCCAAGCCGGCCAAGAGGCCTTTTTCCCGGGCACGCACGCTCGCCGGGCCGGCCCGCTATTATTAAACGCTCAGGCCGGCCAAGAGGCCCTTTTCCCGGGCACGCACGCTCGCAGAGCCGGTCCGCTATTATTAAACGCTCACGCCTGCAAGGAGGCCTTTTTCCCGGGCACGCACGCTCGCCGGGCCGGCCCGCTATTATTAAACTCTCACCCCTGCAAGGAGGCCTTTTTCCCGGGCACGCACGCTCGCGGGGCCGGCCCGCTATTATTAAACTCTCACGCCGGCCAAGAGGCCCTTTTCCCGGGCACGCACGCTCGCCGAGCCGGCCCGCTATTATTAAACTCTCACGCCTGCAAGGAGGCCCTTTTCCCGGGCACGCACGCTCGATGAGCCGGCCCGCTATTATTAAACTCTCACGCCTGCAAGGAGGCCTTTTTCCCGGGCACGCACGCTCGCGGGGCCGGCCCGCTATTATTAAACGCTCAGGCCGGCCAAGAGGCCCTTTTCCCGGGCACGCACGCTCGATGAGCCGGCCCGCTATTATTAAACGCTCAGGCCGGCCAAGAGGCCCTTTTCCCGGGCACGCACGCTCGCAGAGCCGGCCCGCTATTATTAAACTCTCACGCCTGCAAGGAGGCCCTTTTCCCGGGCACGCACGCTCGCCGGGCCGGCCCGCTATTATTAAACTCTCACGCCGGCCAAGAGGCCTTTTTCCCGTGCACGCACG
>NW_028233908.1:52500-62500 GCF_054856545.1 Hippocampus guttulatus | reverse complement strand
GCCTTACCCCTGGTACCTCCAGCCTAACCCCTGGTACCTCCAGCCTTACCCCTGGTACCTCCAGCCTTACCCCTGGTACCTCCAGCCTTACCCCTGGTACCTCCAGCCGTACCCCTGGTACCCTCAGCCTTACCCCTGGTACCCTCAGCCTTACCCCTGGTACCCTCAGCCTTACCCCTGGTACCCTCAGCCGCACCCCTGGTACCCTCAGCGGCACCCCTGGTACCCTCAGCCTTACCCCTGGTACCCTCAGCCGCACCCCTGGTACCCTCAGCGGCACCCCTGGTACCCTCAGCGGCACCCCTGGTACCCTCAGCCGTACCCCTGGTACCCTCAGCCGAACCCCTGGTACCCTCAGCGGCACCCCTGGTACCCTCAGCGGCACCCCTGGTACCCTCAGCGGCACCCCTGGTACCCTCAGCCGTACCCCTGGTACCCTCATCGGCACCCCTGGTACCCTCAGCGGCACCCCTGGTACCCTCAGCTGCACCCCTGGTACCCTCAGCGGCACCCCTGGTACCCTCAGCGGCACCCCTGGTACCTCCGCCATTGAAAATGAATGGGCGGCCTTCCCACCTGCCGTCAGCCGCCCGGAGGGGGAAATAGAAAATATTCGAAAGTGCGGAGCTCCGCCGTCAGAGGCCGGCTTTTCGCCCGGGGTATCCGCCCCGGGGCGCCTCTCGGGCGACCTTCCCAACTGCCGTCGGCCGCCCGGAGGGGGAAATAGAAAATATTCGAAAGTGCGGAGCTCCGCCGTCAGAGGCCGGCTTTTCGCCCGAGGTATCCGCCCCGGGGCGCCTCTCGGGCGGCCTACCCAACTGCCGTCGGCCGCCCGGAGGGGGAAATAGAAAATATTCGAAAGTGCGGAGCTCCGCCGTCAGAGGCCGGGTTTTCGCCCGAGGTATCCGCCCCGGGCGCCTCTCGGGCGGCCTTCCCAACTGCCGTCGGCCGCCCGGAGGGGGAAATAGAAAATATTCGAAAGTGCGGAGCTCCGCCGTCAGAGGCCGGCTTTTCGCCCGAGGTATCCGCCCCGGGCGCCTCTCGGGCGGCCTTCCCAACTGCCGTCGGCCGCCCGGAGGGGGAAATAGAAAATATTCGAAAGTGCGGAGCTCCGCCGTCAGAGGCCGGCTTTTCGCCCGAGGTATCCGCCCCGGGCGCCTCTCGGGCGGCCTTCCCAACTGCCGTCGGCCGCCCGGAGGGGGAAATAGAAAATATTCGAAAGTGCGGAGCTCCGCCGTCAGAGGCCGGCTTTTCGCCCGAGGTATCCGCCCCGGGCGCCTCTCGGGCGGCCTTCCCAACTGCCGTCGGCCGCCCGGAGGGGGAAATAGAAAATATTCGAAAGTGCGGAGCTCCGCCGTCAGAGGCCGGCTTTTCGCCCGAGGTATCCGCCCCGGGCGCCTCTCGGGCGGCCTTCCCAACTGCCGTCGGCCGCCCGGAGGGGGAGATAGAAAATATTCGAAAGTGCGGAGCTCCGCCGTCAGAGGCCGGCTTTTCGCCCGAGGTATCCGCCCCGGGCGCCTCTCGGGCGGCCTTCCCAACTGCCGTCGACCGCCCGGAGGGGGAAATAGAAAATATTCGAAAGTGCGGAGCTCCGCCGTCAGAGGCCGGCTTTTCGCCCGAGGTATCCGCCCCGGGCGCCTCTCGGGCGGCCTTCCCAACTGCCGTCGACCGCCCGGAGGGGGAGATAGAAAATATTCGAAAGTGCGGAGCTCCGCCGTCAGAGGCCGGCTCCACGCTTCATTCATCCGACCGAGACGCCTCTCCGCCGGCCACACTCGGCTGCGGGGCCGGCCCGCTCTCCGCCATTGAAAATGAATGGGGGGCATTTTCTCATGCTTTCAATCCGCCTAAGAGGCATCTTTCCCGGCCAACTTTGTGCCCCTGGTACCTCCAGCATCGAGAAAGCATGGTGACTCGTCCGACACATGCCCCCCTATATACGTTTCGGAAAGTATTTTGGTGAACGGTCACTTTCTAAGCCTTTCGCCTTCTTGACCCCCTAACTCCGCATATCTGGTTTACCTACTACAGCGCCCCTAACGACCAAAATCGGTACTGCTACCCCTGGTACCCCCGCCATTGAAAATGAATGGGGGAATTTTTTTAATCCCCCAGGCCGGCCAGGAGGCCCCTTTCCCGGCCAAACTCGCACGCTGGGCCGGCCCGCTCTTTACCCCTGGTACCCCCGCCATTGAAAATGAATGGGGGAATTTTTTTCAATCTCCCAGGCCGGCCAGGAGGGCTCTTTCCCGGCCACACTCGCACGCCGGGCCGGCCCGCTCTTTACCCCTGGTACCCCCAGCTCTACCCCTGGTACCCCCGCCATTGAAAATGAATGGGGGAATTTTTTCAATCTCCCAATCCGACCAAGAGGCCTCTTTTCCGGCCAAACTCGCACGCCGGGCCGGCCCGCTCTTTACCCCTGGTACCCCCAGCTCTACCCCTGGTACCCCCGCCATTGAAAATGAATGGGGGAATTTTTTCAATCTCCCAATCCGACCAAGAGGCCTCTTTTCCGGCCAAACTCGCACGCCGGGCCGGCCCGCTCTTTACCCCTGGTACCCCCAGCTCTACCCCTGGTACCCCCGCCATTGAAAATGAATGGGGGAATTTTTTCAATCTCCCAATCCGACCAAGAGGCCTCTTTTCCGGCCAAACTCGCACGCCGGGCCGGCCCGCTCTTTACCCCTGGTACCCCCAGCTCTACCCCTGGTACCCCCGCCATTGAAAATGAATGGGGGAATTTTTTCAATCTCCCACGCCGGCCAAGAGGCCTTTTTCCCGGGCACGCACGCTCGCCGGGCCGGCCCGCTATTATTAAACTCTCACCCCTGCAAGGAGGCCTTTTTCCCGGGCACGCACGCTCGCGGGGCCGGCCCGCTATTATTAAACTCTCACGCCGGCCAAGAGGCCTTTTTCCCGGGCACGCACGCTCGCCGGGCCGGCCCGCTATTATTAAACTCTCACGCCTGCAAGGAGGCCTTTTTCCCGGGCACGCACGCTCGCCGGGCCGGCCCGCTATTATTGAACTCTCACGCCTGCAAGGAGGCCTTTTTCCCGGGCACGCACGCTCGCGGAGCCGGCCCGCTATTATTAAACTCTCACGCCTGCAAGGAGGCCTTTTTCCCGGGCACGCACGCTCGCCGGGCCGGCCCGCTATTATTAAACTCTCACGCCTGCAAGGAGGCCTTTTTCCCGGGCACGCACGCTCGCCGGGCCGGCCCGCTATTATTAAACTCTCACGCCTGCAAGGAGGCCTTTTTCCCGGGCACGCACGCTCGCCGGGCCGGCCCGCTATTATTAAACTCTCACGCCTGCAAGGAGGCCTTTTTCCCGGGCACGCACGCTCGCCGGGCCGGCCCGCTATTATTAAACTCTCACGCCGGCCAAGAGGCCCTTTTCCCGGGCACGCACGCTCGATGAGCCGGCCCGCTATTATTAAACTCTCACGCCGGCCAAGAGGCCCTTTTCCCGGGCACGCACGCTCGATGAGCCGGCCCGCTATTATTAAACTCTCACGCCGGCCAAGAGGCCTTTTTCCCGGCCACGCACGCTCGCGGAGCCGGCCCGCTATTATTAAACTCTCACGCCTGCAAGGAGGCCTTTTTCCCGGGCACGCACGCTCGCCGGGCCGGCCCGCTATTATTAAACTCTCACGCCGGCCAAGAGGCCCTTTTCCCGGGCACGCACGCTCGATGAGCCGGCCCGCTATTATTAAACTCTCACGCCGGCCAAGAGGCCCTTTTCCCGGGCACGCACGCTCGCCGAGCCGGCCCGCTATTATTAAACTCTCACGCCGGCCAAGAGGCCTTTTTCCCGGCCACGCACGCTCGCGGAGCCGGCCCGCTATTATTAAACTCTCACGCCTGCAAGGAGGCCTTTTTCCCGGGCACGCACGCTCGCCGGGCCGGCCCGCTATTATTAAACTCTCACGCCTGCAAGGAGGCCTTTTTCCCGGGCACGCACGCTCGCCGGGCCGGCCCGCTATTATTAAACTCTCACGCCGGCCAAGAGGCCCTTTTCCCGGGCACGCACGCTCGATGAGCCGGCCCGCTATTATTAAACTCTCACGCCGGCCAAGAGGCCCTTTTCCCGGGCACGCACGCTCGCCGAGCCGGCCCGCTATTATTAAACTCTCAGGCCCGCTATTATTAAACTCTCACGCCGGCCAAGAGGCCCTTTTCCCGGGCACGCACGCTCGATGAGCCGGCCCGCTATTATTAAACTCTCACGCCTGCAAGGAGGCCTTTTTCCCGGGCACGCACGCTCGCTGAGCCGGCCCGCTATTATTAAACTCTCACGCCGGCCAAGAGGCCCTTTTCCCGGGCACGCACGCTCGCCGAGCCGGCCCGCTATTATTAAACTCTCACGCCGGCCAAGAGGCCTTTTTCCCGGGCACGCACGCTCGCCGAGCCGGCCCGCTATTATTAAACTCTCACGCCGGCCAGGAGGCATTTTTCCCGGGCACGCACGCTCGCCGTGCAGGCCCGCCATTTGCCTACCACACCGCCGTCTGGCGGACACCAAGCGGTACCGCCGACCCCTCCCGTTGAAAATGAATGGGGGATTTTTTTTCAATCCCCCAAGCCGGCCAAGAGGCCTTTTTCCCGGGCACGCACGCTCGATGAGCCGGCCCGCTATTATTAAACTCTTACGCCTGCAAGGAGGCCTTTTTCCCGGGCACGCACGCTCGCCGAGCCGGCCCGCTATTATTAAACTCTCACGCCTGCAAGGAGGCCTTTTTCCCGGGCACGCACGCTCGATGAGCCGGCCCGCTATTATTAAACTCTCACGCCGGCCAGGAGGCATTTTTCCCGGGCACGCACGCTCGCCGTGCAGGCCCGCCATTTGCCTACCACACCGCCGTCTGGCGGACACCACGCGGTACCGCCGACCCCTCCCGTTGAAAATGAATGGGGGATTTTTTTTTACAATCCCCCAAGCCGGCCAAGAGGCCTTTTTCCCGGGCACGCACGCTCGATGAGCCGGCCCGCTATTATTAAACTCTCACGCCGGCCAAGAGGCCCTTTTCCCGGGCACGCACGCTCGATGAGCCGGCCCGCTATTATTAAACGCTCAGGCCGGCCAAGAGGCCCTTTTCCCGGGCACGCACGCTCGCAGAGCCGGCCCGCTATTATTAAACTCTCACGCCTGCAAGGAGGCCCTTTTCCCGGGCACGCACGCTCGATGAGCCGGCCCGCTATTATTAAACTCTCACGCCGGCCAGGAGGCATTTTTCCCGGGCACGCACGCTCGCCGTGCAGGCCCGCCATTTGCCTACCACACCGCCGTCTGGCGGACACCACGCGGTACCGCCGACCCCTCCCGTTGAAAATGAATGGGGGATTTTTTTTTACAATCCCCCAAGCCGGCCAAGAGGCCTTTTTCCCGGGCACGCACGCTCGATGAGCCGGCCCGCTATTATTAAACTCTCACGCCGGCCAAGAGGCCCTTTTCCCGGGCACGCACGCTCGATGAGCCGGCCCGCTATTATTAAACTCTCACGCCGGCCAAGAGGCCCTTTTCCCGGGCACGCACGCTCGATGAGCCGGCCCGCTATTATTAAACGCTCACGCCTGCAAGGAGGCCTTTTTCCCGGGCACGCACGCTCGCCGAGCCGGCCCGCTATTATTAAACTCTCACGCCGGCCAAGAGGCCTTTTTCCCGGGCACGCACGCTCTCCGGGCCGGCCCGCTATTATTAAACTCTCACGCCTGCAAGGAGGCCTTTTTCCCGGGCACGCACGCTCGCCGTGCAGGCCCGCCATTTGCCTACCACACCGCCGTCTGGCGGACACCAAGCGGTACCGCCGACCCCTCCCGTTGAAAATGAATGGGGGATTTTTTTTTACAATCCCCCAAGCCGGCCAAGAGGCCTTTTTCCCGGGCACGCACGCTCGATGAGCCGGCCCGCTATTATTAAACTCTCACGCCGGCCAAGAGGCCCTTTTCCCGGGCACGCACGCTCGATGAGCCGGCCCGCTATTATTAAACTCTCACGCCGGCCAAGAGGCCCTTTTCCCGGGCACGCACGCTCGATGAGCCGGCCCGCTATTATTAAACGCTCACGCCTGCAAGGAGGCCTTTTTCCCGGGCACGCACGCTCGCCGAGCCGGCCCGCTATTATTAAACTCTCACGCCGGCCAAGAGGCCTTTTTCCCGGGCACGCACGCTCTCCGGGCCGGCCCGCTATTATTAAACTCTCACGCCTGCAAGGAGGCCTTTTTCCCGGGCACGCACGCTCGCCGTGCAGGCCCGCCATTTGCCTACCACACCGCCGTCTGGCGGACACCAAGCGGTACCGCCGACCCCTCCCGTTGAAAATGAATGGGGGATTTTTTTTCAATCCCCCAAGCCGGCCAAGAGGCCTTTTTCCCGGGCACGCACGCTCGCCGGGCCGGCCCGCTATTATTAAACTCTCACGCCGGCCAAGAGGCCTTTTTCCCGGCCACGCACGCTCGCGGAGCCGGCCCGCTATTATTAAACTCTCACGCCTGCAAGGAGGCCTTTTTCCCGGGCACGCACGCTCGCCGGGCCGGCCCGCTATTATTAAACTCTCACCCCTGCAAGGAGGCCTTTTTCCCGGGCACGCACGCTCGCGGGGCCGGCCCGCTATTATTAAACTCTCACGCCGGCCAAGAGGCCCTTTTCCCGGGCACGCACGCTCGCCGAGCCGGCCCGCTATTATTAAACTCTCACGCCTGCAAGGAGGCCCTTTTCCCGGGCACGCACGCTCGATGAGCCGGCCCGCTATTATTAAACTCTCACGCCTGCAAGGAGGCCTTTTTCCCGGGCACGCACGCTCGCGGGGCCGGCCCGCTATTATTAAACGCTCAGGCCGGCCAAGAGGCCCTTTTCCCGGGCACGCACGCTCGATGAGCCGGCCCGCTATTATTAAACGCTCAGGCCGGCCAAGAGGCCCTTTTCCCGGGCACGCACGCTCGCAGAGCCGGCCCGCTATTATTAAACTCTCACGCCTGCAAGGAGGCCCTTTTCCCGGGCACGCACGCTCGATGAGCCGGCCCGCTATTATTAAACTCTCACGCCTGCAAGGAGGCCTTTTTCCCGGGCACGCACGCTCGCCGGGCCGGCCCGCTATTATTAAACTCTCACGCCGGCCAAGAGGCCTTTTTCCCGTGCACGCACGCTCGCCGAGCCGGCCCGCTATTATTAAACTCTCACGCCTGCAAGGAGGCCTTTTTCCCGGGCACGCACGCTCGCCGGGCCGGCCCGCTATTATTAAACTCTCACGCCTGCAAGGAGGCCTTTTTCCCGGGCACGCACGCTCGCCGGGCCGGCCCGCTATTATTAAACGCTCACGCCTGCAAGGAGGCCTTTTTCCCGGGCACGCACGCTCGCCGGGCCGGCCCGCTATTATTAAACTCTCACGCCGGCCAAGAGGCCCTTTTCCCGGGCACGCACGCTCGATGAGCCGGCCCGCTATTATTAAACTCTCACGCCGGCCAAGAGGCCTTTTTCCCGGGCACGCACGCTCGCCGAGCCGGCCCGCCTTTTGCCTACCACACCGCCGTCTGGCGGACACCGACCCCTGGTACATCTGCCATTGAAAATGAATGGGGGAATTTTTTCAAACTCCCAATCCGAGCAAGAGGCCCCTTTTCCGGCCACACTCGCCCGCCGGGCCGGCCCGCTCTTTACCCCTGGTACCCCCAGCAACACCCCTGGTACCCCCAGCCTTGCCCCTGGTACCTCCCCCATTGAAAATGAATGGTGACCCCTGGTACCCCCAGCAACACCCCTGGTACCCTCAACCTTACCCCTGGTACCCTCAGCTGCACCCCTGGTACCCTCAGCCTTACCCCTGGTACCCCCAGCCAGCTTCGCCCCTGGTACCCCCAGCCTTGCCCCTGGTACCTCCGCCATTGGAAATGAATGGGGGATTTTTTTCAAACTCCCAATCCGACCGAGTGGCCCCTTTTCCGGCCAAACTCGCACGCCGGGCCGGCCCGCTCTTTACCCCTGGTACCCCCAGCTCTACCCCTGGTACCCCCGCCATTGAAAATGAATGGGGGAATTTTTTCAAACTCCCAATCCGACCAAGAGGCCCCTTTTCCGGCCACACTCGCCCGCCGGGCCGGCCCGCTCTTTACCCCTGGTACCCCCAGCCTTGCCCCTGGTACCTCCGCCATTGGAAATGAATGGGGGATTTTTTTCAAACTCCCAATCCGACCGAGAGGCCTCTTTCCCGGCCACACTCGCCCGCCGGGCCGGCCCGCTCTTTACCCCTGGTACCCTCAGCGGCACCCCTGGTACCCCCAGCGGCACCCCTGGTACCCTCAGCCTTACCCCTGGTACCCCCAGCGGCACCCCTGGTACCCTCAGCCTTACCCCTGGTACCCCCAGCGGCACCCCTGGTACCCTCAGCCTTACCCCTGGTACCCCCAGCGGCACCCCTGGTACCTCCAGCCCTACCCCTGGTACCCTCAGCGGCACCCCTGGTACCCTCAGCGGCACCCCTGGTACCCCCAGCGGCACCCCTGGTACCCTCAGCCTTACCCCTGGTACCCCCAGCGGCACCCCTGGTACCCTCAGCCTTACCCCTGGTACCCCCAGCCAGCTTCGCCCCTGGTACCCCCAGCCTTGCCCCTGGTACCTCCGCCATTGGAAATGAATGGGGGATTTTTTTCAAACTCCCAATCCGACCGAGTGGCCTCTTTCCCGGCCGCACTCGGCCTCCTCGCCGGCCCCTTCCGGCGCTGCAAACTCCAAGTTTTCAATCCGACCGAGTGGCCTCTTTCCCGGCCGCACTCGGCCTCCTCGCCGGCCCCTTCCGGCTTGCAAACTCCAAGTTTTCAATCCGACCGAGTGGCCTCTTTCCCGGCCGCACTCGGCCTCCTCGCCGGCCCCTTCCGGCGCTGCAAACTCCAAGTTTTCAATCCGACCGAGAGGCCTCCCTCCCGGCCGCACTCGGCCTCCTCGCCGGCCCCTTCCGGCGCTGCAAACTCCAAGTTTTCAATCCGACCGAGAGGCCTCTTTCCCGGCCGCACTCGGCCTCCTCGCCGGCCCTCTCCTTCCGGGCGGGCCGACCCCTGGTACCTCCGCCGCGGAGGAAAAAATATGGGGAATTTTCTCATTCTCCCAATCCGGCCGAGGGGCCCCTCCGCCGGCCACGCTTCGCCTCGTCGCCGGCCCCCTCCTATGGTGCTCAAGATGACCTCCGCGGGCCGCGCCCCACGCTCCATTCATCCGACCAAGACGCCTCTCCGCCGGCCACGCTTCGCCACGTCGCCGGCCCTCTCCTCCGGTGCTCAAGATGACCTCCGCGGGCCGCGCCGCGCACTCTTCAATCCGACCGAGAGGCCTCCCTCCCGGCCGCACTCGGCCTCCTCGCCGGCCCCTTCCGGCGCTGCAAACTCCAAGTTTTCAATCCGACCGAGAGGCCTCCCTCCCGGCCGCACTCGGCCTCCTCGCCGGCCCTCTCCTTCCGGGCGGGCCGACCCCTGGTACCTCCGCCGCGGAGGAAAAATATGGGGAATTTTCTCATTCTCCCAATCCGGCCGAGGGGCCCCTCCGCCGGCCACGCTTCGCCACGTCGCCGGCCCTCTCCTCCGGTGCTCAAGATGACCTCCGCGGGCCGCGCCCCACGCTCCATTCATCCGACCAAGACGCCTCTCCGCCGGCCACGCTTCGCCACGTCGCCGGCCCTCTCCTCCGGTGCTCAAGATGACCTCCGCGGGCCGCGCCGCGCACTCTTCAATCCGACCGAGAGGCCTCCCTCCCGGCCGCACTCGGCCTCCTCGCCGGCCCCTTCCGGCGCTGCAAACTCCAAGTTTTCAATCCGACCGAGAGGCCTCCCTCCCGGCCGCACTCGGCCTCCTCGCCGGCCCTCTCCTTCCGGGCGGGCCGACCCCTGGTACCTCCGCCGCGGAGGAAAAATATGGGGAATTTTCTCATTCTCCCAATCCGGCCGAGGGGCCCCTCCGCCGGCCACGCTTCGCCACGTCGCCGGCCCTCTCCTCCGGTGCTCAAGATGACCTCCG
>NW_028233908.1:45000-47500 GCF_054856545.1 Hippocampus guttulatus | reverse complement strand
CCGGGGGCCGCTACCGGCCTCACACCGTCCTCGGGCAGAGCCTCCATCAGAAGGACTCGGGCCCCCACCGGGCGGCGCCGGGCAAAGCGACCTTCTATACGCCACATGTCCCGCGCCCTCCGCCGGGCGGGGATTCGGCGCTGGGCTTCTCCCTCTTCGCTCGCCGCTACTGAGGGAATCCTTGTTAGTTTCTTTTCCTCCGCTTAGTAATATGCTTAAATTCAGCGGGTCGTCTCGTCTGATCTGAGGTCGTAGTCGAACGGGGTTAGAGGCGGGGGCGACGGATCGCCTCCCGTCATCGGGGGTCGGCCGTTAACCCCGCGCCTCGCCGGGCGCACGACTCCTACGCGGCCGCGCGGTGCGTCGCGGCGGACTGCGCGGCGGGGGACGGATCCTCCATCGGCAGCCGCCGCGGGCCCCTGCGGCCGCGCGGTGGTCGGGCCCGTCGAGGGCGCGGGCGGTCGGGTCTATACTTAGGGGGACGAGGGCCGTGCCGTCCGCCCCCCCCCCCCACCCCCATTTCCCCGTGCGGGGAGGGAAGGTGGGGGGGGGGTAGGCCGGCGGTGGCCCGCGACGCCCCAACCGCGGGAGGGGGGCGCCCGTGGGCGCCCCGATCCCGATAGATGTACAAGCGACGCTCAGACAGGCGTGGCCCCGGGAGGGACCCGGGGCCGCAAGGTGCGTTCAAAGTGTCGATGATCAATGTGTCCTGCAATTCACATTAGTTCTCGCAGCTAGCTGCGTCCTTCATCGACGCACGAGCCGAGTGATCCACCGCTGAGAGTCGTACGTTTGGTTTGCGGTTTTGGCCAACATTCAGAGAAGGGGTTAAAAAGGGGGATAACGGCGCCTCCGGGCGCTCCTAGCCCCCCCCGCCCCGCCGGCAGGCCGGGGGGGGACTTCGGAGACATTGAACCCCCCGCTCGCCGCCGAAGGTGGCGAGAAGGTTGGGTACCCGGCGACTGGGGGTAAGGTTCCGAGGTCGGCCAGGTCGCGATGGCACCGGCGGGGGAGTGGTCCCCGACGCCGGCCGCGGCCCGGCCTGGACTATGGGAGCGTTGACAAGGCGGACGGGACGTCGACGACCGCGCGGACGCGCGGGGTGGGGCGGTCGGGGAACGCCGACGGGCGCCTGACCGGGGGGGGGGGGCCGGCGGGGGCCGGGCGGGACGCGGGGAGCGGCCGGCCGCGCGACGACGCGAACCGACATACACCCCGCGCCCGACACCGTCCTCCTGACCTTCCTCCCCCCCCCCGCGACGCCCGCGGCGCACCCGCCCGCCGCCCCGCGGCCGCGCGGCCGCCGCCGCCCGCCGCCTATCGGCGTTTCTCACGCTTCGGACTCGGGGGGCCGGGGCGCGGCGGGGAGCGCCCCGGCGCCGCCGCCGACGGCACCGCGGGGTCGGGCCGCGGGGGCTGGGGGCCACGTGCCCCCGCCCCGCGCCTCTCCCCGCGGGCCGCCTTCGACGTCGCCGCCGCCGCCGCCGCCGCCGTCCTCCTCCGCCCGTGTGTTCGCTCTGGACTCGGGGGGCCGGGGAGCGCCGGGGTGCGCCGGCGCCGCCGCCGACGGCACCGCGGGGTCGGGCCGCGGGGGCTGGGGGCGCTTACGGGTCGGGGCGGGGGTGTAGGCGACCGGCCAAAGACCGGCACCGTACCCCCCGCCCGTCTCCTTCACGCCCCCGCCCCGCGCCTCTCCCCGCGGGCCGCCTTCGACGTCGCCACCGCCGCCGCCGCCGCCACCGCCGTCCTCCTCCGCCCAACCGTTTGCATCTGTTCGCTCATGACTCGGGAGGCCGGGGCGCGCCGGGGTGCGTCGGCGCCGCCTCCGACGGCACCGCGGGGTCGGGCCGCGGGGGCTGGGGGCCACGTGCCCCCGCCCCGCGCCTCTCCCCGCGGGCCGCCTTCAACGTCGCCGCCGCCGCCGCCGCCGCCACCGCCGTCCTCCTCCGCCCATCCGTTTGCATCTGTCCGCTCATGACTCGGGAGGCCGGGGTGCGCCGGCGCCGCCTCCGACGGCACCGCGGGGTCGGGCCGCGGGGGCTGGGGGCCACGTGCCCCCGCCCCGCGCCTCTCCCCGCGGGCCGCCTTCGACGTCGCCGCCGCCGCCTCCGTCCTCCTCCGCCCATCCGTCCGCTCCGAACTCGGGAGGCCGGGGTGCGCCGGCGCCGCCTCCGACGGCACCGCGGGGTCGGGCCGCGGGGGCTGGGGGCCACGTGCCCCCGCCCCGCGCCTCTCCCCGCGTGCCGCCTTCGACGTCGCCGCCGCCGCCGCCGTCCTCCTCCGCCCATCCATCCGCTCCGAACTCGGGAGGCCGGGGTGCGCCGGCGCCGCCTCCGACGGCACCGCGGGGTCGGGCCGCGGGGGCTGGGGGCCACGTGCCCCCGCCCCGCGCCTCTCCCCGCGGGCCGCCTTCGACGTCGCCGCCGCCGCCGCCGTCCTCCTCCGTCCATCCGTTTGCATCTGTCCGCTCCGAACTCGGGAGGCCGGGGTGCGCCGGCGC
>NW_028233908.1:30000-40000 GCF_054856545.1 Hippocampus guttulatus | reverse complement strand
TCCAGCCTAACCCCTGGTACCTCCAGCCTTACCCCTGGTACCTCCAGCCTTACCCCTGGTACCTCCAGCCTTACCCCTGGTACCTCCAGCCGTACCCCTGGTACCCTCAGCCTTACCCCTGGTACCCTCAGCCTTACCCCTGGTACCCTCAGCCTTACCCCTGGTACCCTCAGCCGCACCCCTGGTACCCTCAGCGGCACCCCTGGTACCCTCAGCCTTACCCCTGGTACCCTCAGCCGCACCCCTGGTACCCTCAGCGGCACCCCTGGTACCCTCAGCGGCACCCCTGGTACCCTCAGCCGTACCCCTGGTACCCTCAGCCGAACCCCTGGTACCCTCAGCGGCACCCCTGGTACCCTCAGCGGCACCCCTGGTACCCTCAGCGGCACCCCTGGTACCCTCAGCCGTACCCCTGGTACCCTCATCGGCACCCCTGGTACCCTCAGCGGCACCCCTGGTACCCTCAGCTGCACCCCTGGTACCCTCAGCGGCACCCCTGGTACCCTCAGCGGCACCCCTGGTACCTCCGCCATTGAAAATGAATGGGCGGCCTTCCCACCTGCCGTCAGCCGCCCGGAGGGGGAAATAGAAAATATTCGAAAGTGCGGAGCTCCGCCGTCAGAGGCCGGCTTTTCGCCCGGGGTATCCGCCCCGGGGCGCCTCTCGGGCGACCTTCCCAACTGCCGTCGGCCGCCCGGAGGGGGAAATAGAAAATATTCGAAAGTGCGGAGCTCCGCCGTCAGAGGCCGGCTTTTCGCCCGAGGTATCCGCCCCGGGGCGCCTCTCGGGCGGCCTTCCCAACTGCCGTCGGCCGCCCGGAGGGGGAAATAGAAAATATTCGAAAGTGCGGAGCTCCGCCGTCAGAGGCCGGCTTTTCGCCCGAGGTATCCGCCCCGGGGCGCCTCTCGGGCGGCCTTCCCAACTGCCGTCGGCCGCCCGGAGGGGGAAATAGAAAATATTCGAAAGTGCGGAGCTCCGCCGTCAGAGGCCGGGTTTTCGCCCGAGGTATCCGCCCCGGGCGCCTCTCGGGCGGCCTTCCCAACTGCCGTCGGCCGCCCGGAGGGGGAAATAGAAAATATTCGAAAGTGCGGAGCTCCGCCGTCAGAGGCCGGCTTTTCGCCCGAGGTATCCGCCCCGGGCGCCTCTCGGGCGGCCTTCCCAACTGCCGTCGGCCGCCCGGAGGGGGAAATAGAAAATATTCGAAAGTGCGGAGCTCCGCCGTCAGAGGCCGGCTTTTCGCCCGAGGTATCCGCCCCGGGCGCCTCTCGGGCGGCCTTCCCAACTGCCGTCGGCCGCCCGGAGGGGGAAATAGAAAATATTCGAAAGTGCGGAGCTCCGCCGTCAGAGGCCGGCTTTTCGCCCGAGGTATCCGCCCCGGGCGCCTCTCGGGCGGCCTTCCCAACTGCCGTCGGCCGCCCGGAGGGGGAAATAGAAAATATTCGAAAGTGCGGAGCTCCGCCGTCAGAGGCCGGCTTTTCGCCCGAGGTATCCGCCCCGGGCGCCTCTCGGGCGGCCTTCCCAACTGCCGTCGGCCGCCCGGAGGGGGAAATAGAAAATATTCGAAAGTGCGGAGCTCCGCCGTCAGAGGCCGGCTTTTCGCCCGAGGTATCCGCCCCGGGCGCCTCTCGGGCGGCCTTCCCAACTGCCGTCGACCGCCCGGAGGGGGAAATAGAAAATATTCGAAAGTGCGGAGCTCCGCCGTCAGAGGCCGGCTTTTCGCCCGAGGTATCCGCCCCGGGCGCCTCTCGGGCGGCCTTCCCAACTGCCGTCGACCGCCCGGAGGGGGAGATAGAAAATATTCGAAAGTGCGGAGCTCCGCCGTCAGAGGCCGGCTCCACGCTTCATTCATCCGACCGAGACGCCTCTCCGCCGGCCACACTCGGCTGCGGGGCCGGCCCGCTCTCCGCCATTGAAAATGAATGGGGGGCATTTTCTCATGCTTTCAATCCGCCTAAGAGGCATCTTTCCCGGCCAACTTTGTGCCCCTGGTACCTCCAGCATCGAGAAAGCATGGTGACTCGTCCGACACATGCCCCCCTATATACGTTTCGGAAAGTATTTTGGTGAACGGTCACTTTCTAAGCCTTTCGCCTTCTTGACCCCCTAACTCCGCATATCTGGTTTACCTACTACAGCGCCCCTAACGACCAAAATCGGTACTGCTACCCCTGGTACCCCCGCCATTGAAAATGAATGGGGGAATTTTTTTAATCCCCCAGGCCGGCCAGGAGGCCCCTTTCCCGGCCAAACTCGCACGCTGGGCCGGCCCGCTCTTTACCCCTGGTACCCCCGCCATTGAAAATGAATGGGGGAATTTTTTTCAATCTCCCAGGCCGGCCAGGAGGGCTCTTTCCCGGCCACACTCGCACGCCGGGCCGGCCCGCTCTTTACCCCTGGTACCCCCAGCTCTACCCCTGGTACCCCCGCCATTGAAAATGAATGGGGGAATTTTTTCAATCTCCCAATCCGACCAAGAGGCCTCTTTTCCGGCCAAACTCGCACGCCGGGCCGGCCCGCTCTTTACCCCTGGTACCCCCAGCTCTACCCCTGGTACCCCCGCCATTGAAAATGAATGGGGGAATTTTTTCAATCTCCCAATCCGACCAAGAGGCCTCTTTTCCGGCCAAACTCGCACGCCGGGCCGGCCCGCTCTTTACCCCTGGTACCCCCAGCTCTACCCCTGGTACCCCCGCCATTGAAAATGAATGGGGGAATTTTTTCAATCTCCCAATCCGACCAAGAGGCCTCTTTTCCGGCCAAACTCGCACGCCGGGCCGGCCCGCTCTTTACCCCTGGTACCCCCAGCTCTACCCCTGGTACCCCCGCCATTGAAAATGAATGGGGGAAATTTTTCAATCTCCCAATCCGACCAAGAGGCCTCTTTTCCGGCCAAACTCGCACGCCGGGCCGGCCCGCTCTTTACCCCTGGTACCCCCAGCTCTACCCCTGGTACCCCCGCCATTGAAAATGAATGGGGGAATTTTTTCAATCTCCCAATCCGACCAAGAGGCCTCTTTTCCGGCCAAACTCGCACGCCGGGCCGGCCCGCTCTTTACCCCTGGTACCCCCAGCTCTACCCCTGGTACCCCCGCCATTGAAAATGAATGGGGGAATTTTTTCAATCTCCCAATCCGACCAAGAGGCCTCTTTTCCGGACAAACTCGCACGCCGGGCCGGCCCGCTCTTTACCCCTGGTACCCCCAGCTCTACCCCTGGTACCCCCGCCATTGAAAATGAATGGGGGAATTTTTTCAATCTCCCACGCCGGCCAAGAGGCCTTTTTCCCGGGCACGCACGCTCGCCGGGCCGGCCCGCTATTATTAAACTCTCACCCCTGCAAGGAGGCCTTTTTCCCGGGCACGCACGCTCGCGGGGCCGGCCCGCTATTATTAAACTCTCACGCCGGCCAAGAGGCCTTTTTCCCGGGCACGCACGCTCGCCGGGCCGGCCCGCTATTATTAAACTCTCACGCCTGCAAGGAGGCCTTTTTCCCGGGCACGCACGCTCGCCGGGCCGGCCCGCTATTATTGAACTCTCACGCCTGCAAGGAGGCCTTTTTCCCGGGCACGCACGCTCGCGGAGCCGGCCCGCTATTATTAAACTCTCACGCCTGCAAGGAGGCCTTTTTCCCGGGCACGCACGCTCGCCGGGCCGGCCCGCTATTATTAAACTCTCACGCCTGCAAGGAGGCCTTTTTCCCGGGCACGCACGCTCGCCGGGCCGGCCCGCTATTATTAAACTCTCACGCCTGCAAGGAGGCCTTTTTCCCGGGCACGCACGCTCGCCGGGCCGGCCCGCTATTATTAAACTCTCACGCCGGCCAAGAGGCCCTTTTCCCGGGCACGCACGCTCGATGAGCCGGCCCGCTATTATTAAACTCTCACGCCGGCCAAGAGGCCCTTTTCCCGGGCACGCACGCTCGATGAGCCGGCCCGCTATTATTAAACTCTCACGCCTGCAAGGAGGCCTTTTTCCCGGGCACGCACGCTCGCCGGGCCGGCCCGCTATTATTAAACTCTCACGCCTGCAAGGAGGCCTTTTTCCCGGGCACGCACGCTCGCCGGGCCGGCCCGCTATTATTAAACTCTCACGCCGGCCAAGAGGCCCTTTTCCCGGGCACGCACGCTCGATGAGCCGGCCCGCTATTATTAAACTCTCACGCCGGCCAAGAGGCCCTTTTCCCGGGCACGCACGCTCGATGAGCCGGCCCGCTATTATTAAACTCTCACGCCGGCCAAGAGGCCTTTTTCCCGGCCACGCACGCTCGCGGAGCCGGCCCGCTATTATTAAACTCTCACGCCTGCAAGGAGGCCTTTTTCCCGGGCACGCACGCTCGCCGGGCCGGCCCGCTATTATTAAACTCTCACGCCTGCAAGGAGGCCTTTTTCCCGGGCACGCACGCTCGCCGGGCCGGCCCGCTATTATTAAACTCTCACGCCTGCAAGGAGGCCTTTTTCCCGGGCACGCACGCTCGCCGGGCCGGCCCGCTATTATTAAACTCTCACGCCGGCCAAGAGGCCCTTTTCCCGGGCACGCACGCTCGATGAGCCGGCCCGCTATTATTAAACTCTCACGCCGGCCAAGAGGCCCTTTTCCCGGGCACGCACGCTCGATGAGCCGGCCCGCTATTATTAAACTCTCACGCCGGCCAAGAGGCCTTTTTCCCGGCCACGCACGCTCGCGGAGCCGGCCCGCTATTATTAAACTCTCACGCCTGCAAGGAGGCCTTTTTCCCGGGCACGCACGCTCGCCGGGCCGGCCCGCTATTATTAAACTCTCACGCCGGCCAAGAGGCCCTTTTCCCGGGCACGCACGCTCGATGAGCCGGCCCGCTATTATTAAACTCTCACGCCGGCCAAGAGGCCCTTTTCCCGGGCACGCACGCTCGCCGAGCCGGCCCGCTATTATTAAACTCTCAGGCCCGCTATTATTAAACTCTCACGCCGGCCAAGAGGCCCTTTTCCCGGGCACGCACGCTCGATGAGCCGGCCCGCTATTATTAAACTCTCACGCCTGCAAGGAGGCCTTTTTCCCGGGCACGCACGCTCGCTGAGCCGGCCCGCTATTATTAAACTCTCACGCCGGCCAAGAGGCCCTTTTCCCGGGCACGCACGCTCGCCGAGCCAGCCCGCTATTATTAAACTCTCACGCCGGCCAAGAGGCCTTTTTCCCGGCCACGCACGCTCGCCGAGCCGGCCCGCTATTATTAAACTCTCACGCCGGCCAGGAGGCATTTTTCCCGGGCACGCACGCTCGCCGTGCAGGCCCGCCATTTGCCTACCACACCGCCGTCTGGCGGACACCAAGCGGTACCGCCGACCCCTCCCGTTGAAAATGAATGGGGGATTTTTTTTCAATCCCCCAAGCCGGCCAAGAGGCCTTTTTCCCGGGCACGCACGCTCGATGAGCCGGCCCGCTATTATTAAACTCTTACGCCTGCAAGGAGGCCTTTTTCCCGGGCACGCACGCTCGCCGAGCCGGCCCGCTATTATTAAACTCTCACGCCTGCAAGGAGGCCTTTTTCCCGGGCACGCACGCTCGATGAGCCGGCCCGCTATTATTAAACTCTCACGCCGGCCAGGAGGCATTTTTCCCGGGCACGCACGCTCGCCGTGCAGGCCCGCCATTTGCCTACCACACCGCCGTCTGGCGGACACCACGCGGTACCGCCGACCCCTCCCGTTGAAAATGAATGGGGGATTTTTTTTTACAATCCCCCAAGCCGGCCAAGAGGCCTTTTTCCCGGGCACGCACGCTCGATGAGCCGGCCCGCTATTATTAAACTCTCACGCCGGCCAAGAGGCCCTTTTCCCGGGCACGCACGCTCGATGAGCCGGCCCGCTATTATTAAACGCTCACGCCTGCAAGGAGGCCTTTTTCCCGGGCACGCACGCTCGCAGAGCCGGCCCGCTATTATTAAACTCTCACGCCGGCCAGGAGGCCTTTTTCCCGGGCACGCACGCTCGCCGTGCAGGCCCGCCATTTGCCTACCACACCGCCGTCTGGCGGACACCACGCGGTACCGCCGACCCCTCCCGTTGAAAATGAATGGGGGATTTTTTTTTACAATCCCCCAAGCCGGCCAAGAGGCCTTTTTCCCGGGCACGCACGCTCGATGAGCCGGCCCGCTATTATTAAACTCTCACGCCGGCCAAGAGGCCCTTTTCCCGGGCACGCACGCTCGATGAGCCGGCCCGCTATTATTAAACGCTCACGCCTGCAAGGAGGCCTTTTTCCCGGGCACGCACGCTCGCCGGGCCGGCCCGCTATTATTAAACTCTCACGCCGGCCAAGAGGCCTTTTTCCCGGGCACGCACGCTCTCCGGGCCGGCCCGCTATTATTAAACTCTCACGCCTGCAAGGAGGCCTTTTTCCCGGGCACGCACGCTCGCCGTGCAGGCCCGCCATTTGCCTACCACACCGCCGTCTGGCGGACACCAAGCGGTACCGCCGACCCCTCCCGTTGAAAATGAATGGGGGATTTTTTTTCAATCCCCCAAGCCGGCCAAGAGGCCTTTTTCCCGGGCACGCACGCTCGCCGGGCCGGCCCGCTATTATTAAACGCTCAGGCCGGCCAAGAGGCCCTTTTCCCGGGCACGCACGCTCGCCGGGCCGGCCCGCTATTATTAAACTCTCACCCCTGCAAGGAGGCCTTTTTCCCGGGCACGCACGCTCGCGGGGCCGGCCCGCTATTATTAAACTCTCACGCCGGCCAAGAGGCCTTTTTCCCGGGCACGCACGCTCGCCGAGCCGGCCCGCTATTATTAAACTCTCACGCCTGCAAGGAGGCCCTTTTCCCGGGCACGCACGCTCGATGAGCCGGCCCGCTATTATTAAACTCTCACGCCTGCAAGGAGGCCTTTTTCCCGGGCACGCACGCTCGCGGGGCCGGCCCGCTATTATTAAACGCTCAGGCCGGCCAAGAGGCCCTTTTCCCGGGCACGCACGCTCGATGAGCCGGCCCGCTATTATTAAACGCTCAGGCCGGCCAAGAGGCCCTTTTCCCGGGCACGCACGCTCGCAGAGCCGGCCCGCTATTATTAAACTCTCACGCCTGCAAGGAGGCCCTTTTCCCGGGCACGCACGCTCGATGAGCCGGCCCGCTATTATTAAACTCTCACGCCTGCAAGGAGGCCTTTTTCCCGGGCACGCACGCTCGCCGGGCCGGCCCGCTATTATTAAACTCTCACGCCGGCCAAGAGGCCTTTTTCCCGTGCACGCACGCTCGCCGAGCCGGCCCGCTATTATTAAACTCTCACGCCTGCAAGGAGGCCTTTTTCCCGGGCACGCACGCTCGCCGGGCCGGCCCGCTATTATTAAACTCTCACGCCTGCAAGGAGGCCTTTTTCCCGGGCACGCACGCTCGCCGGGCCGGCCCGCTATTATTAAACGCTCACGCCTGCAAGGAGGCCTTTTTCCCGGGCACGCACGCTCGCCGGGCCGGCCCGCTATTATTAAACTCTCACGCCGGCCAAGAGGCCCTTTTCCCGGGCACGCACGCTCGATGAGCCGGCCCGCTATTATTAAACTCTCACGCCGGCCAAGAGGCCTTTTTCCCGGGCACGCACGCTCGCCGAGCCGGCCCGCCTTTTGCCTACCACACCGCCGTCTGGCGGACACCGACCCCTGGTACATCTGCCATTGAAAATGAATGGGGGAATTTTTTCAAACTCCCAATCCGAGCAAGAGGCCCCTTTTCCGGCCACACTCGCCCGCCGGGCCGGCCCGCTCTTTACCCCTGGTACCCCCAGCAACACCCCTGGTACCCCCAGCCTTGCCCCTGGTACCTCCCCCATTGAAAATGAATGGTGACCCCTGGTACCCCCAGCAACACCCCTGGTACCCTCAACCTTACCCCTGGTACCCTCAGCCTTACCCCTGGTACCCCCAGCCAGCTTCGCCCCTGGTACCCCCAGCCTTGCCCCTGGTACCTCCGCCATTGAAAATGAATGGGGGAATTTTTTCAAACTCCCAATACGACCAAGAGGCCCCTTTTCCGGCCAAACTCGCACGCCGGGCCGGCCCGCTCTTTACCCCTGGTACCCCCAGCTCTACCCCTGGTACCCCCGCCATTGAAAATGAATGGGGGAATTTTTTCAAACTCCCAATCCGACCAAGAGGCCCCTTTTCCGGCCACACTCGCCCGCCGGGCCGGCCCGCTCTTTACCCCTGGTACCCCCAGCCTTGCCCCTGGTACCTCCGCCATTGGAAATGAATGGGGGATTTTTTTCAAACTCCCAATCCGACCGAGAGGCCTCTTTCCCGGCCACACTCGCCCGCCGGGCCGGCCCGCTCTTTACCCCTGGTACCCTCAGCGGCACCCCTGGTACCTCCAGCCCTACCCCTGGTACCCTCAGCGGCACCCCTGGTACCCCCAGCGGCACCCCTGGTACCCTCAGCCTTACCCCTGGTACCCCCAGCGGCACCCCTGGTACCCTCAGCCTTACCCCTGGTACCCCCAGCGGCACCCCTGGTACCCTCAGCCTTACCCCTGGTACCCCCAGCGGCACCCCTGGTACCTCCAGCCCTACCCCTGGTACCCTCAGCGGCACCCCTGGTACCCTCAGCGGCACCCCTGGTACCCCCAGCGGCACCCCTGGTACCCTCAGCGGCACCCCTGGTACCCTCAGCCTTACCCCTGGTACCCCCAGCCAGCTTCGCCCCTGGTACCCCCAGCCTTGCCCCTGGTACCTCCGCCATTGGAAATGAATGGGGGATTTTTTTCAAACTCCCAATCCGACCGAGTGGCCTCTTTCCCGGCCGCACTCGGCCTCCTCGCCGGCCCCTTCCGGCGCTGCAAACTCCAAGTTTTCAATCCGACCGAGTGGCCTCTTTCCCGGCCGCACTCGGCCTCCTCGCCGGCCCCTTCCGGCGCTGCAAACTCCAAGTTTTCAATCCGACCGAGAGGCCTCCCTCCCGGCCGCACTCGGCCTCCTCGCCGGCCCCTTCCGGCGCTGCAAACTCCAAGTTTTCAATCCGACCGAGTGGCCTCTTTCCCGGCCGCACTCGGCCTCCTCGCCGGCCCCTTCCGGCGCTGCAAACTCCAAGTTTTCAATCCGACCGAGAGGCCTCCCTCCCGGCCGCACTCGGCCTCCTCGCCGGCCCCTTCCGGCGCTGCAAACTCCAAGTTTTCAATCCGACCGAGAGGCCTCTTTCCCGGCCGCACTCGGCCTCCTCGCCGGCCCTCTCCTTCCGGGCGGGCCGACCCCTGGTACCTCCGCCGCGGAGGAAAAAATATGGGGAATTTTCTCATTCTCCCAATCCGGCCGAGGGGCCCCTCCGCCGGCCACGCTTCGCCTCGTCGCCGGCCCCCTCCTATGGTGCTCAAGATGACCTCCGCGGGCCGCGCCCCACGCTCCATTCATCCGACCAAGACGCCTCTCCGCCGGCCACGCTTCGCCACGTCGCCGGCCCTCTCCTCCGGTGCTCAAGATGACCTCCGCGGGCCGCGCCGCGCACTCTTCAATCCGACCGAGAGGCCTCCCTCCCGGCCGCACTCGGCCTCCTCGCCGGCCCCTTCCGGCGCTGCAAACTCCAAGTTTTCAATCCGACCGAGAGGCCTCTTTCCCGGCCGCACTCGGCCTCCTCGCCGGCCCTCTCCTTCCGGGCGGGCCGACCCCTGGTACCTCCGCCGCGGAGGAAAAAATATGGGGAATTTTCTCATTCTCCCAATCCGGCCGAGGGGCCCCTCCGCCGGCCACGCTTCGCCTCGTCGCCGGCCCCCTCCTATGGTGCTCAAGATGACCTCCGCGGGCCGCGCCCCACGCTCCATTCATCCGACCAAGACGCCTCTCCGCCGGCCACGCTTCGCCACGTCGCCGGCCCTCTCCTCCGGTGCTCAAGATGACCTCCGCGGGCCGCGCCGCGCACTCTTCAATCCGACCGAGAGGCCTCCCTCCCGGCCGCACTCGGCCTCCTCGCCGGCCCCTTCCGGCGCTGCAAACTCCAAGTTTTCAATCCGACCGAGAGGCCTCCCTCCCGGCCGCACTCGGCCTCCTCG
>NW_028233908.1:10000-17500 GCF_054856545.1 Hippocampus guttulatus | reverse complement strand
TACCCCTGGTACCCTCAGCCGCACCCCTGGTACCCTCAGCGGCACCCCTGGTACCCTCAGCCTTACCCCTGGTACCCTCAGCCGCACCCCTGGTACCCTCAGCGGCACCCCTGGTACCCTCAGCGGCACCCCTGGTACCCTCAGCCGTACCCCTGGTACCCTCAGCCGAACCCCTGGTACCCTCAGCGGCACCCCTGGTACCCTCAGCGGCACCCCTGGTACCCTCAGCGGCACCCCTGGTACCCTCAGCCGTACCCCTGGTACCCTCATCGGCACCCCTGGTACCCTCAGCGGCACCCCTGGTACCCTCAGCTGCACCCCTGGTACCCTCAGCGGCACCCCTGGTACCCTCAGCGGCACCCCTGGTACCTCCGCCATTGAAAATGAATGGGCGGCCTTCCCACCTGCCGTCAGCCGCCCGGAGGGGGAAATAGAAAATATTCGAAAGTGCGGAGCTCCGCCGTCAGAGGCCGGCTTTTCGCCCGGGGTATCCGCCCCGGGGCGCCTCTCGGGCGACCTTCCCAACTGCCGTCGGCCGCCCGGAGGGGGAAATAGAAAATATTCGAAAGTGCGGAGCTCCGCCGTCAGAGGCCGGCTTTTCGCCCGAGGTATCCGCCCCGGGGCGCCTCTCGGGCGGCCTTCCCAACTGCCGTCGGCCGCCCGGAGGGGGAAATAGAAAATATTCGAAAGTGCGGAGCTCCGCCGTCAGAGGCCGGCTTTTCGCCCGAGGTATCCGCCCCGGGGCGCCTCTCGGGCGGCCTTCCCAACTGCCGTCGGCCGCCCGGAGGGGGAAATAGAAAATATTCGAAAGTGCGGAGCTCCGCCGTCAGAGGCCGGGTTTTCGCCCGAGGTATCCGCCCCGGGCGCCTCTCGGGCGGCCTTCCCAACTGCCGTCGGCCGCCCGGAGGGGGAAATAGAAAATATTCGAAAGTGCGGAGCTCCGCCGTCAGAGGCCGGCTTTTCGCCCGAGGTATCCGCCCCGGGCGCCTCTCGGGCGGCCTTCCCAACTGCCGTCGGCCGCCCGGAGGGGGAAATAGAAAATATTCGAAAGTGCGGAGCTCCGCCGTCAGAGGCCGGCTTTTCGCCCGAGGTATCCGCCCCGGGCGCCTCTCGGGCGGCCTTCCCAACTGCCGTCGGCCGCCCGGAGGGGGAAATAGAAAATATTCGAAAGTGCGGAGCTCCGCCGTCAGAGGCCGGCTTTTCGCCCGAGGTATCCGCCCCGGGCGCCTCTCGGGCGGCCTTCCCAACTGCCGTCGGCCGCCCGGAGGGGGAAATAGAAAATATTCGAAAGTGCGGAGCTCCGCCGTCAGAGGCCGGCTTTTCGCCCGAGGTATCCGCCCCGGGCGCCTCTCGGGCGGCCTTCCCAACTGCCGTCGGCCGCCCGGAGGGGGAAATAGAAAATATTCGAAAGTGCGGAGCTCCGCCGTCAGAGGCCGGCTTTTCGCCCGAGGTATCCGCCCCGGGCGCCTCTCGGGCGGCCTTCCCAACTGCCGTCGACCGCCCGGAGGGGGAAATAGAAAATATTCGAAAGTGCGGAGCTCCGCCGTCAGAGGCCGGCTTTTCGCCCGAGGTATCCGCCCCGGGCGCCTCTCGGGCGGCCTTCCCAACTGCCGTCGACCGCCCGGAGGGGGAGATAGAAAATATTCGAAAGTGCGGAGCTCCGCCGTCAGAGGCCGGCTCCACGCTTCATTCATCCGACCGAGACGCCTCTCCGCCGGCCACACTCGGCTGCGGGGCCGGCCCGCTCTCCGCCATTGAAAATGAATGGGGGGCATTTTCTCATGCTTTCAATCCGCCTAAGAGGCATCTTTCCCGGCCAACTTTGTGCCCCTGGTACCTCCAGCATCGAGAAAGCATGGTGACTCGTCCGACACATGCCCCCCTATATACGTTTCGGAAAGTATTTTGGTGAACGGTCACTTTCTAAGCCTTTCGCCTTCTTGACCCCCTAACTCCGCATATCTGGTTTACCTACTACAGCGCCCCTAACGACCAAAATCGGTACTGCTACCCCTGGTACCCCCGCCATTGAAAATGAATGGGGGAATTTTTTTAATCCCCCAGGCCGGCCAGGAGGCCCCTTTCCCGGCCAAACTCGCACGCTGGGCCGGCCCGCTCTTTACCCCTGGTACCCCCGCCATTGAAAATGAATGGGGGAATTTTTTTCAATCTCCCAGGCCGGCCAGGAGGGCTCTTTCCCGGCCACACTCGCACGCCGGGCCGGCCCGCTCTTTACCCCTGGTACCCCCAGCTCTACCCCTGGTACCCCCGCCATTGAAAATGAATGGGGGAATTTTTTCAATCTCCCAATCCGACCAAGAGGCCTCTTTTCCGGCCAAACTCGCACGCCGGGCCGGCCCGCTCTTTACCCCTGGTACCCCCAGCTCTACCCCTGGTACCCCCGCCATTGAAAATGAATGGGGGAATTTTTTCAATCTCCCAATCCGACCAAGAGGCCTCTTTTCCGGCCAAACTCGCACGCCGGGCCGGCCCGCTCTTTACCCCTGGTACCCCCAGCTCTACCCCTGGTACCCCCGCCATTGAAAATGAATGGGGGAATTTTTTCAATCTCCCAATCCGACCAAGAGGCCTCTTTTCCGGCCAAACTCGCACGCCGGGCCGGCCCGCTCTTTACCCCTGGTACCCCCAGCTCTACCCCTGGTACCCCCGCCATTGAAAATGAATGGGGGAAATTTTTCAATCTCCCAATCCGACCAAGAGGCCTCTTTTCCGGCCAAACTCGCACGCCGGGCCGGCCCGCTCTTTACCCCTGGTACCCCCAGCTCTACCCCTGGTACCCCCGCCATTGAAAATGAATGGGGGAATTTTTTCAATCTCCCAATCCGACCAAGAGGCCTCTTTTCCGGCCAAACTCGCACGCCGGGCCGGCCCGCTCTTTACCCCTGGTACCCCCAGCTCTACCCCTGGTACCCCCGCCATTGAAAATGAATGGGGGAATTTTTTCAATCTCCCAATCCGACCAAGAGGCCTCTTTTCCGGACAAACTCGCACGCCGGGCCGGCCCGCTCTTTACCCCTGGTACCCCCAGCTCTACCCCTGGTACCCCCGCCATTGAAAATGAATGGGGGAATTTTTTCAATCTCCCACGCCGGCCAAGAGGCCTTTTTCCCGGGCACGCACGCTCGCCGGGCCGGCCCGCTATTATTAAACTCTCACCCCTGCAAGGAGGCCTTTTTCCCGGGCACGCACGCTCGCGGGGCCGGCCCGCTATTATTAAACTCTCACGCCGGCCAAGAGGCCTTTTTCCCGGGCACGCACGCTCGCCGGGCCGGCCCGCTATTATTAAACTCTCACGCCTGCAAGGAGGCCTTTTTCCCGGGCACGCACGCTCGCCGGGCCGGCCCGCTATTATTGAACTCTCACGCCTGCAAGGAGGCCTTTTTCCCGGGCACGCACGCTCGCGGAGCCGGCCCGCTATTATTAAACTCTCACGCCTGCAAGGAGGCCTTTTTCCCGGGCACGCACGCTCGCCGGGCCGGCCCGCTATTATTAAACTCTCACGCCTGCAAGGAGGCCTTTTTCCCGGGCACGCACGCTCGCCGGGCCGGCCCGCTATTATTAAACTCTCACGCCTGCAAGGAGGCCTTTTTCCCGGGCACGCACGCTCGCCGGGCCGGCCCGCTATTATTAAACTCTCACGCCGGCCAAGAGGCCCTTTTCCCGGGCACGCACGCTCGATGAGCCGGCCCGCTATTATTAAACTCTCACGCCGGCCAAGAGGCCCTTTTCCCGGGCACGCACGCTCGATGAGCCGGCCCGCTATTATTAAACTCTCACGCCTGCAAGGAGGCCTTTTTCCCGGGCACGCACGCTCGCCGGGCCGGCCCGCTATTATTAAACTCTCACGCCTGCAAGGAGGCCTTTTTCCCGGGCACGCACGCTCGCCGGGCCGGCCCGCTATTATTAAACTCTCACGCCGGCCAAGAGGCCCTTTTCCCGGGCACGCACGCTCGATGAGCCGGCCCGCTATTATTAAACTCTCACGCCGGCCAAGAGGCCCTTTTCCCGGGCACGCACGCTCGATGAGCCGGCCCGCTATTATTAAACTCTCACGCCGGCCAAGAGGCCTTTTTCCCGGCCACGCACGCTCGCGGAGCCGGCCCGCTATTATTAAACTCTCACGCCTGCAAGGAGGCCTTTTTCCCGGGCACGCACGCTCGCCGGGCCGGCCCGCTATTATTAAACTCTCACGCCTGCAAGGAGGCCTTTTTCCCGGGCACGCACGCTCGCCGGGCCGGCCCGCTATTATTAAACTCTCACGCCTGCAAGGAGGCCTTTTTCCCGGGCACGCACGCTCGCCGGGCCGGCCCGCTATTATTAAACTCTCACGCCGGCCAAGAGGCCCTTTTCCCGGGCACGCACGCTCGATGAGCCGGCCCGCTATTATTAAACTCTCACGCCGGCCAAGAGGCCCTTTTCCCGGGCACGCACGCTCGATGAGCCGGCCCGCTATTATTAAACTCTCACGCCGGCCAAGAGGCCTTTTTCCCGGCCACGCACGCTCGCGGAGCCGGCCCGCTATTATTAAACTCTCACGCCTGCAAGGAGGCCTTTTTCCCGGGCACGCACGCTCGCCGGGCCGGCCCGCTATTATTAAACTCTCACGCCGGCCAAGAGGCCCTTTTCCCGGGCACGCACGCTCGATGAGCCGGCCCGCTATTATTAAACTCTCACGCCGGCCAAGAGGCCCTTTTCCCGGGCACGCACGCTCGCCGAGCCGGCCCGCTATTATTAAACTCTCAGGCCCGCTATTATTAAACTCTCACGCCGGCCAAGAGGCCCTTTTCCCGGGCACGCACGCTCGATGAGCCGGCCCGCTATTATTAAACTCTCACGCCTGCAAGGAGGCCTTTTTCCCGGGCACGCACGCTCGCTGAGCCGGCCCGCTATTATTAAACTCTCACGCCGGCCAAGAGGCCCTTTTCCCGGGCACGCACGCTCGCCGAGCCAGCCCGCTATTATTAAACTCTCACGCCGGCCAAGAGGCCTTTTTCCCGGCCACGCACGCTCGCCGAGCCGGCCCGCTATTATTAAACTCTCACGCCGGCCAGGAGGCATTTTTCCCGGGCACGCACGCTCGCCGTGCAGGCCCGCCATTTGCCTACCACACCGCCGTCTGGCGGACACCAAGCGGTACCGCCGACCCCTCCCGTTGAAAATGAATGGGGGATTTTTTTTCAATCCCCCAAGCCGGCCAAGAGGCCTTTTTCCCGGGCACGCACGCTCGATGAGCCGGCCCGCTATTATTAAACTCTTACGCCTGCAAGGAGGCCTTTTTCCCGGGCACGCACGCTCGCCGAGCCGGCCCGCTATTATTAAACTCTCACGCCTGCAAGGAGGCCTTTTTCCCGGGCACGCACGCTCGATGAGCCGGCCCGCTATTATTAAACTCTCACGCCGGCCAGGAGGCATTTTTCCCGGGCACGCACGCTCGCCGTGCAGGCCCGCCATTTGCCTACCACACCGCCGTCTGGCGGACACCACGCGGTACCGCCGACCCCTCCCGTTGAAAATGAATGGGGGATTTTTTTTTACAATCCCCCAAGCCGGCCAAGAGGCCTTTTTCCCGGGCACGCACGCTCGATGAGCCGGCCCGCTATTATTAAACTCTCACGCCGGCCAAGAGGCCCTTTTCCCGGGCACGCACGCTCGATGAGCCGGCCCGCTATTATTAAACGCTCACGCCTGCAAGGAGGCCTTTTTCCCGGGCACGCACGCTCGCAGAGCCGGCCCGCTATTATTAAACTCTCACGCCGGCCAGGAGGCCTTTTTCCCGGGCACGCACGCTCGCCGTGCAGGCCCGCCATTTGCCTACCACACCGCCGTCTGGCGGACACCACGCGGTACCGCCGACCCCTCCCGTTGAAAATGAATGGGGGATTTTTTTTTACAATCCCCCAAGCCGGCCAAGAGGCCTTTTTCCCGGGCACGCACGCTCGATGAGCCGGCCCGCTATTATTAAACTCTCACGCCGGCCAAGAGGCCCTTTTCCCGGGCACGCACGCTCGATGAGCCGGCCCGCTATTATTAAACGCTCACGCCTGCAAGGAGGCCTTTTTCCCGGGCACGCACGCTCGCCGGGCCGGCCCGCTATTATTAAACTCTCACGCCGGCCAAGAGGCCTTTTTCCCGGGCACGCACGCTCTCCGGGCCGGCCCGCTATTATTAAACTCTCACGCCTGCAAGGAGGCCTTTTTCCCGGGCACGCACGCTCGCCGTGCAGGCCCGCCATTTGCCTACCACACCGCCGTCTGGCGGACACCAAGCGGTACCGCCGACCCCTCCCGTTGAAAATGAATGGGGGATTTTTTTTCAATCCCCCAAGCCGGCCAAGAGGCCTTTTTCCCGGGCACGCACGCTCGCCGGGCCGGCCCGCTATTATTAAACGCTCAGGCCGGCCAAGAGGCCCTTTTCCCGGGCACGCACGCTCGCCGGGCCGGCCCGCTATTATTAAACTCTCACCCCTGCAAGGAGGCCTTTTTCCCGGGCACGCACGCTCGCGGGGCCGGCCCGCTATTATTAAACTCTCACGCCGGCCAAGAGGCCTTTTTCCCGGGCACGCACGCTCGCCGAGCCGGCCCGCTATTATTAAACTCTCACGCCTGCAAGGAGGCCCTTTTCCCGGGCACGCACGCTCGATGAGCCGGCCCGCTATTATTAAACTCTCACGCCTGCAAGGAGGCCTTTTTCCCGGGCACGCACGCTCGCGGGGCCGGCCCGCTATTATTAAACGCTCAGGCCGGCCAAGAGGCCCTTTTCCCGGGCACGCACGCTCGATGAGCCGGCCCGCTATTATTAAACGCTCAGGCCGGCCAAGAGGCCCTTTTCCCGGGCACGCACGCTCGCAGAGCCGGCCCGCTATTATTAAACTCTCACGCCTGCAAGGAGGCCCTTTTCCCGGGCACGCACGCTCGATGAGCCGGCCCGCTATTATTAAACTCTCACGCCTGCAAGGAGGCCTTTTTCCCGGGCACGCACGCTCGCCGGGCCGGCCCGCTATTATTAAACTCTCACGCCGGCCAAGAGGCCTTTTTCCCGTGCACGCACGCTCGCCGAGCCGGCCCGCTATTATTAAACTCTCACGCCTGCAAGGAGGCCTTTTTCCCGGGCACGCACGCTCGCCGGGCCGGCCCGCTATTATTAAACTCTCACGCCTGCAAGGAGGCCTTTTTCCCGGGCACGCACGCTCGCCGGGCCGGCCCGCTATTATTAAACGCTCACGCCTGCAAGGAGGCCTTTTTCCCGGGCACGCACGCTCGCCGGGCCGGCCCGCTATTATTAAACTCTCACGCCGGCCAAGAGGCCCTTTTCCCGGGCACGCACGCTCGATGAGCCGGCCCGCTATTATTAAACTCTCACGCCGGCCAAGAGGCCTTTTTCCCGGGCACGCACGCTCGCCGAGCCGGCCCGCCTTTTGCCTACCACACCGCCGTCTGGCGGACACCGACCCCTGGTACATCTGCCATTGAAAATGAATGG
>NW_028233908.1:0-2500 GCF_054856545.1 Hippocampus guttulatus | reverse complement strand
GGGTCGGCCGTTAACCCCGCGCCTCGCCGGGCGCACGACTCCTACGCGGCCGCGCGGTGCGTCGCGGCGGACTGCGCGGCGGGGGACGGATCCTCCATCGGCAGCCGCCGCGGGCCCCTGCGGCCGCGCGGTGGTCGGGCCCGTCGAGGGCGCGGGCGGTCGGGTCTATACTTAGGGGGACGAGGGCCGTGCCGTCCGCCCCCCCCACCCCCATTTCCCCGTGCGGGGAGGGAAGGTGGGGGGGGGTAGGCCGGCGGTGGCCCGCGACGCCCCAACCGCGGGAGGGGGGCGCCCGTGGGCGCCCCGATCCCGATAGATGTACAAGCGACGCTCAGACAGGCGTGGCCCCGGGAGGGACCCGGGGCCGCAAGGTGCGTTCAAAGTGTCGATGATCAATGTGTCCTGCAATTCACATTAGTTCTCGCAGCTAGCTGCGTCCTTCATCGACGCACGAGCCGAGTGATCCACCGCTGAGAGTCGTACGTTTGGTTTGCGGTTTTGGCCAACATTCAGAGAAGGGGTTAAAAAGGGGGATAACGGCGCCTCCGGGCGCTCCTAGCCCCCCCCGCCCCGCCGGCAGGCCGGGGGGGGACTTCGGAGACATTGAACCCCCCGCTCGCCGCCGAAGGTGGCGAGAAGGTTGGGTACCCGGCGACTGGGGGTAAGGTTCCGAGGTCGGCCAGGTCGCGATGGCACCGGCGGGGGAGTGGTCCCCGACGCCGGCCGCGGCCCGGCCTGGACTATGGGAGCGTTGACAAGGCGGACGGGACGTCGACGACCGCGCGGACGCGCGGGGTGGGGCGGTCGGGGAACGCCGACGGGCGCCTGACCGGGGGGGGGGGCCGGCGGGGGCCGGGCGGGACGCGGGGAGCGGCCGGCCGCGCGACGACGCGAACCGACATACACCCCGCGCCCGACACCGTCCTCCTGACCTTCCTCCCCCCCCGCGACGCCCGCGGCGCACCCGCCCGCCGCCCCGCGGCCGCGCGGCCGCCGCCGCCCGCCGCCTATCGGCGTTTCTCACGCTTCGGACTCGGGGGGCCGGGGCGCGGCGGGGAGCGCCCCGGCGCCGCCGCCGACGGCACCGCGGGGTCGGGCCGCGGGGGCTGGGGGCCACGTGCCCCCGCCCCGCGCCTCTCCCCGCGGGCCGCCTTCGACGTCGCCGCCGCCGCCGCCGCCGCCGTCCTCCTCCGCCCGTGTGTTCGCTCTGGACTCGGGGGGCCGGGGAGCGCCGGGGTGCGCCGGCGCCGCCGCCGACGGCACCGCGGGGTCGGGCCGCGGGGGCTGGGGGCGCTTACGGGTCGGGGCGGGGGTGTAGGCGACCGGCCAAAGACCGGCACCGTACCCCCCGCCCGTCTCCTTCACGCCCCCGCCCCGCGCCTCTCCCCGCGGGCCGCCTTCGACGTCGCCACCGCCGCCGCCGCCGCCACCGCCGTCCTCCTCCGCCCAACCGTTTGCATCTGTTCGCTCATGACTCGGGAGGCCGGGGCGCGCCGGGGTGCGTCGGCGCCGCCTCCGACGGCACCGCGGGGTCGGGCCGCGGGGGCTGGGGGCCACGTGCCCCCGCCCCGCGCCTCTCCCCGCGGGCCGCCTTCAACGTCGCCGCCGCCGCCGCCGCCGCCACCGCCGTCCTCCTCCGCCCATCCGTTTGCATCTGTCCGCTCATGACTCGGGAGGCCGGGGTGCGCCGGCGCCGCCTCCGACGGCACCGCGGGGTCGGGCCGCGGGGGCTGGGGGCCACGTGCCCCCGCCCCGCGCCTCTCCCCGCGGGCCGCCTTCGACGTCGCCGCCGCCGCCTCCGTCCTCCTCCGCCCATCCGTCCGCTCCGAACTCGGGAGGCCGGGGTGCGCCGGCGCCGCCTCCGACGGCACCGCGGGGTCGGGCCGCGGGGGCTGGGGGCCACGTGCCCCCGCCCCGCGCCTCTCCCCGCGTGCCGCCTTCGACGTCGCCGCCGCCGCCGCCGTCCTCCTCCGCCCATCCATCCGCTCCGAACTCGGGAGGCCGGGGTGCGCCGGCGCCGCCTCCGACGGCACCGCGGGGTCGGGCCGCGGGGGCTGGGGGCCACGTGCCCCCGCCCCGCGCCTCTCCCCGCGGGCCGCCTTCGACGTCGCCGCCGCCGCCGCCGTCCTCCTCCGTCCATCCGTTTGCATCTGTCCGCTCCGAACTCGGGAGGCCGGGGTGCGCCGGCGCCGCCTCCGACGGCACCGCGGGGTCGGGCCGCGGGGGGCTGGGGGCCACGTGCCCCCGCCCCGCGCCTCTCCCCGCGGGCCGCCTTCGACGTCGCCGCCGCCGCCGCCGTCCTCCTCCGCCCATCCGTTTGCGTCCGTTCCGCTCCGGACTCGGGAGGCCGGGGTGCGCCGGCGCCGCCTCCGACGGCACCGCGGGGTCGGGCCGCGGGGGGCTGGGGGCCACGTGCCCCCGCCCCGCGCCTCTCCCCGCGGGCCGCCTTCGACGTCGCCGCCGCCGCCGCCGTCCTCCTCCGCCCATCCGTTTGCATCCG
>NW_028233907.1:62500-69471 GCF_054856545.1 Hippocampus guttulatus | reverse complement strand
CTTCCCACCTGCCGTCAGCCGCCCGGAGGGGGAAATAGAAAATATTCGAAAGTGCGGAGCTCCGCCGTCAGAGGCCGGCTTTTCGCCCGGGGTATCCGCCCCGGGGCGCCTCTCGGGCGACCTTCCCAACTGCCGTCGGCCGCCCGGAGGGGGAAATAGAAAATATTCGAAAGTGCGGAGCTCCGCCGTCAGAGGCCGGCTTTTCGCCCGAGGTATCCGCCCCGGGGCGCCTCTCGGGCGGCCTTCCCAACTGCCGTCGGCCGCCCGGAGGGGGAAATAGAAAATATTCGAAAGTGCGGAGCTCCGCCGTCAGAGGCCGGCTTTTCGCCCGAGGTATCCGCCCCGGGCGCCTCTCGGGCGGCCTTCCCAACTGCCGTCGGCCGCCCGGAGGGGGAAATAGAAAATATTCGAAAGTGCGGAGCTCCGCCGTCAGAGGCCGGCTTTTCGCCCGAGGTATCCGCCCCGGGCGCCTCTCGGGCGGCCTTCCCAACTGCCGTCGGCCGCCCGGAGGGGGAAATAGAAAATATTCGAAAGTGCGGAGCTCCGCCGTCAGAGGCCGGCTTTTCGCCCGAGGTATCCGCCCCGGGCGCCTCTCGGGCGGCCTTCCCAACTGCCGTCGGCCGCCCGGAGGGGGAAATAGAAAATATTCGAAAGTGCGGAGCTCCGCCGTCAGAGGCCGGCTTTTCGCCCGAGGTATCCGCCCCGGGCGCCTCTCGGGCGGCCTTCCCAACTGCCGTCGGCCGCCCGGAGGGGGAGATAGAAAATATTCGAAAGTGCGGAGCTCCGCCGTCAGAGGCCGGCTTTTCGCCCGAGGTATCCGCCCCGGGCGCCTCTCGGGCGGCCTTCCCAACTGCCGTCGACCGCCCGGAGGGGGAAATAGAAAATATTCGAAAGTGCGGAGCTCCGCCGTCAGAGGCCGGCTTTTCGCCCGAGGTATCCGCCCCGGGCGCCTCTCGGGCGGCCTTCCCAACTGCCGTCGACCGCCCGGAGGGGGAAATAGAAAATATTCGAAAGTGCGGAGCTCCGCCGTCAGAGGCCGGCTTTTCGCCCGAGGTATCCGCCCCGGGCGCCTCTCGGGCGGCCTTCCCAACTGCCGTCGGCCGCCCGGAGGGGGAAATAGAAAATATTCGAAAGTGCGGAGCTCCGCCGTCAGAGGCCGGCTTTTCGCCCGAGGTATCCGCCCCGGGCGCCTCTCGGGCGGCCTTCCCAACTGCCGTCGACCGCCCGGAGGGGGAAATAGAAAATATTCGAAAGTGCGGAGCTCCGCCGTCAGAGGCCGGCTTTTCGCCCGAGGTATCCGCCCCGGGCGCCTCTCGGGCGGCCTTCCCAACTGCCGTCGACCGCCCGGAGGGGGAGATAGAAAATATTCGAAAGTGCGGAGCTCCGCCGTCAGAGGCCGGCTCCACGCTTCATTCATCCGACCGAGACGCCTCTCCGCCGGCCACACTCGGCTGCGGGGCCGGCCCGCTCTCCGCCATTGAAAATGAATGGGGGGCATTTTCTCATGCTTTCAATCCGCCTAAGAGGCATCTTTCCCGGCCAACTTTGTGCCCCTGGTACCTCCAGCATCGAGAAAGCATGGTGACTCGTCCGACACATGCCCCCCTATATACGTTTCGGAAAGTATTTTGGTGAACGGTCACTTTCTAAGCCTTTCGCCTTCTTGACCCCCTAACTCCGCATATCTGGTTTACCTACTACAGCGCCCCTAACGACCAAAATCGGTACTGCTACCCCTGGTACCCCCGCCATTGAAAATGAATGGGGGAATTTTTTTAATCCCCCAGGCCGGCCAGGAGGCCCCTTTCCCGGCCAAACTCGCACGCTGGGCCGGCCCGCTCTTTACCCCTGGTACCCCCGCCATTGAAAATGAATGGGGGAATTTTTTTCAATCTCCCAGGCCGGCCAGGAGGGCTCTTTCCCGGCCACACTCGCACGCCGGGCCGGCCCGCTCTTTACCCCTGGTACCCCCAGCTCTACCCCTGGTACCCCCGCCATTGAAAATGAATGGGGGAATTTTTTCAATCTCCCAATCCGACCAAGAGGCCTCTTTTCCGGCCAAACTCGCACGCCGGGCCGGCCCGCTCTTTACCCCTGGTACCCCCAGCTCTACCCCTGGTACCCCCGCCATTGAAAATGAATGGGGGAATTTTTTCAATCTCCCAATCCGACCAAGAGGCCTCTTTTCCGGCCAAACTCGCACGCCGGGCCGGCCCGCTCTTTACCCCTGGTACCCCCAGCTCTACCCCTGGTACCCCCGCCATTGAAAATGAATGGGGGAATTTTTTCAATCTCCCAATCCGACCAAGAGGCCTCTTTTCCGGCCAAACTCGCACGCCGGGCCGGCCCGCTCTTTACCCCTGGTACCCCCAGCTCTACCCCTGGTACCCCCGCCATTGAAAATGAATGGGGGAATTTTTTCAATCTCCCACGCCGGCCAAGAGGCCTTTTTCCCGGGCACGCACGCTCGCCGGGCCGGCCCGCTATTATTAAACTCTCACCCCTGCAAGGAGGCCTTTTTCCCGGGCACGCACGCTCGCGGGGCCGGCCCGCTATTATTAAACTCTCACGCCGGCCAAGAGGCCTTTTTCCCGGGCACGCACGCTCGCCGGGCCGGCCCGCTATTATTGAACTCTCACGCCTGCAAGGAGGCCTTTTTCCCGGGCACGCACGCTCGCGGAGCCGGCCCGCTATTATTAAACTCTCACGCCTGCAAGGAGGCCTTTTTCCCGGGCACGCACGCTCGCCGGGCCGGCCCGCTATTATTAAACTCTCACGCCTGCAAGGAGGCCTTTTTCCCGGGCACGCACGCTCGCCGGGCCGGCCCGCTATTATTAAACTCTCACGCCTGCAAGGAGGCCTTTTTCCCGGGCACGCACGCTCGCCGGGCCGGCCCGCTATTATTAAACTCTCACGCCTGCAAGGAGGCCTTTTTCCCGGGCACGCACGCTCGCCGGGCCGGCCCGCTATTATTAAACTCTCACGCCGGCCAAGAGGCCCTTTTCCCGGGCACGCACGCTCGATGAGCCGGCCCGCTATTATTAAACTCTCACGCCGGCCAAGAGGCCCTTTTCCCGGGCACGCACGCTCGATGAGCCGGCCCGCTATTATTAAACTCTCACGCCGGCCAAGAGGCCTTTTTCCCGGCCACGCACGCTCGCGGAGCCGGCCCGCTATTATTAAACTCTCACGCCTGCAAGGAGGCCTTTTTCCCGGGCACGCACGCTCGCCGGGCCGGCCCGCTATTATTAAACTCTCACGCCTGCAAGGAGGCCTTTTTCCCGGGCACGCACGCTCGCCGGGCCGGCCCGCTATTATTAAACTCTCACGCCTGCAAGGAGGCCTTTTTCCCGGGCACGCACGCTCGCCGGGCCGGCCCGCTATTATTAAACTCTCACGCCTGCAAGGAGGCCTTTTTCCCGGGCACGCACGCTCGCCGGGCCGGCCCGCTATTATTAAACTCTCACGCCTGCAAGGAGGCCTTTTTCCCGGGCACGCACGCTCGCCGGGCCGGCCCGCTATTATTAAACTCTCACGCCGGCCAAGAGGCCCTTTTCCCGGGCACGCACGCTCGATGAGCCGGCCCGCTATTATTAAACTCTCACGCCGGCCAAGAGGCCCTTTTCCCGGGCACGCACGCTCGCCGAGCCGGCCCGCTATTATTAAACTCTCAGGCCCGCTATTATTAAACTCTCACGCCGGCCAAGAGGCCCTTTTCCCGGGCACGCACGCTCGATGAGCCGGCCCGCTATTATTAAACTCTCACGCCTGCAAGGAGGCCTTTTTCCCGGGCACGCACGCTCGCTGAGCCGGCCCGCTATTATTAAACTCTCACGCCGGCCAAGAGGCCCTTTTCCCGGGCACGCACGCTCGCCGAGCCGGCCCGCTATTATTAAACTCTCACGCCGGCCAAGAGGCCTTTTTCCCGGGCACGCACGCTCGCCGAGCCGGCCCGCTATTATTAAACTCTCACGCCGGCCAGGAGGCATTTTTCCCGGGCACGCACGCTCGCCGTGCAGGCCCGCCATTTGCCTACCACACCGCCGTCTGGCGGACACCAAGCGGTACCGCCGACCCCTCCCGTTGAAAATGAATGGGGGATTTTTTTTCAATCCCCCAAGCCGGCCAAGAGGCCTTTTTCCCGGGCACGCACGCTCGATGAGCCGGCCCGCTATTATTAAACTCTTACGCCTGCAAGGAGGCCTTTTTCCCGGGCACGCACGCTCGCCGAGCCGGCCCGCTATTATTAAACTCTCACGCCTGCAAGGAGGCCTTTTTCCCGGGCACGCACGCTCGATGAGCCGGCCCGCTATTATTAAACTCTCACGCCGGCCAGGAGGCATTTTTCCCGGGCACGCACGCTCGCCGTGCAGGCCCGCCATTTGCCTACCACACCGCCGTCTGGCGGACACCACGCGGTACCGCCGACCCCTCCCGTTGAAAATGAATGGGGGATTTTTTTTTACAATCCCCCAAGCCGGCCAAGAGGCCTTTTTCCCGGGCACGCACGCTCGATGAGCCGGCCCGCTATTATTAAACTCTCACGCCGGCCAAGAGGCCCTTTTCCCGGGCACGCACGCTCGATGAGCCGGCCCGCTATTATTAAACTCTCACGCCTGCAAGGAGGCCTTTTTCCCGGGCACGCACGCTCGCTGAGCCGGCCCGCTATTATTAAACTCTCACGCCGGCCAAGAGGCCCTTTTCCCGGGCACGCACGCTCGCCGAGCCGGCCCGCTATTATTAAACTCTCACGCCGGCCAAGAGGCCTTTTTCCCGGGCACGCACGCTCGCCGAGCCGGCCCGCTATTATTAAACTCTCACGCCGGCCAGGAGGCATTTTTCCCGGGCACGCACGCTCGCCGTGCAGGCCCGCCATTTGCCTACCACACCGCCGTCTGGCGGACACCAAGCGGTACCGCCGACCCCTCCCGTTGAAAATGAATGGGGGATTTTTTTTCAATCCCCCAAGCCGGCCAAGAGGCCTTTTTCCCGGGCACGCACGCTCGATGAGCCGGCCCGCTATTATTAAACTCTTACGCCTGCAAGGAGGCCTTTTTCCCGGGCACGCACGCTCGCGGGGCCGGCCCGCTATTATTAAACTCTCACGCCGGCCAAGAGGCCCTTTTCCCGGGCACGCACGCTCGATGAGCCGGCCCGCTATTATTAAACACTCACGCCTGCAAGGAGGCCTTTTTCCCGGGCACGCACGCTCGCCGGGCCGGCCCGCTATTATTAAACTCTCACGCCGGCCAAGAGGCCTTTTTCCCGGGCACGCACGCTCGATGAGCCGGCCCGCTATTATTAAACTCTTACGCCTGCAAGGAGGCCTTTTTCCCGGGCACGCACGCTCGCCGAGCCGGCCCGCTATTATTAAACTCTCACGCCTGCAAGGAGGCCTTTTTCCCGGGCACGCACGCTCGCAGAGCCGGCCCGCTATTATTAAACTCTCACGCCGGCCAGGAGGCCTTTTTCCCGGGCACGCACGCTCGCCGTGCAGGCCCGCCATTTGCCTACCACACCGCCGTCTGGCGGACACCAAGCGGTACCGCCGACCCCTCCCGTTGAAAATGAATGGGGGATTTTTTTTTCAATCCCCCAAGCCGGCCAAGAGGCCTTTTTCCCGGGCACGCACGCTCGATGAGCCGGCCCGCTATTATTAAACTCTCACGCCGGCCAAGAGGCCCTTTTCCCGGGCACGCACGCTCGATGAGCCGGCCCGCTATTATTAAACGCTCACGCCTGCAAGGAGGCCTTTTTCCCGGGCACGCACGCTCGCCGGGCCGGCCCGCTATTATTAAACTCTCACGCCGGCCAAGAGGCCTTTTTCCCGGGCACGCACGCTCTCCGGGCCGGCCCGCTATTATTAAACTCTCACGCCTGCAAGGAGGCCTTTTTCCCGGGCACGCACGCTCGCCGTGCAGGCCCGCCATTTGCCTACCACACCGCCGTCTGGCGGACACCAAGCGGTACCGCCGACCCCTCCCGTTGAAAATGAATGGGGGATTTTTTTTCAATCCCCCAAGCCGGCCAAGAGGCCTTTTTCCCGGGCACGCACGCTCGCCGGGCCGGCCCGCTATTATTAAACGCTCAGGCCGGCCAAGAGGCCCTTTTCCCGGGCACGCACGCTCGCAGAGCCGGTCCGCTATTATTAAACGCTCACGCCTGCAAGGAGGCCTTTTTCCCGGGCACGCACGCTCGCCGGGCCGGCCCGCTATTATTAAACTCTCACCCCTGCAAGGAGGCCTTTTTCCCGGGCACGCACGCTCGCGGGGCCGGCCCGCTATTATTAAACTCTCACGCCGGCCAAGAGGCCCTTTTCCCGGGCACGCACGCTCGCCGAGCCGGCCCGCTATTATTAAACTCTCACGCCTGCAAGGAGGCCCTTTTCCCGGGCACGCACGCTCGATGAGCCGGCCCGCTATTATTAAACTCTCACGCCTGCAAGGAGGCCTTTTTCCCGGGCACGCACGCTCGCGGGGCCGGCCCGCTATTATTAAACGCTCAGGCCGGCCAAGAGGCCCTTTTCCCGGGCACGCACGCTCGATGAGCCGGCCCGCTATTATTAAACGCTCAGGCCGGCCAAGAGGCCCTTTTCCCGGGCACGCACGCTCGCAGAGCCGGCCCGCTATTATTAAACTCTCACGCCTGCAAGGAGGCCCTTTTCCCGGGCACGCACGCTCGATGAGCCGGCCCGCTATTATTAAACTCTCACGCCTGCAAGGAGGCCTTTTTCCCGGGCACGCACGCTCGCCGGGCCGGCCCGCTATTATTAAACTCTCACGCCGGCCAAGAGGCCTTTTTCCCGTGCACGCACGCTCGCCGAGCCGGCCCGCTATTATTAAACTCTCACGCCTGCAAGGAGGCCTTTTTCCCGGGCACGCACGCTCGCCGGGCCGGCCCGCTATTATTAAACTCTCACGCCTGCAAGGAGGCCTTTTTCCCGGGCACGCACGCTCGCCGGGCCGGCCCGC
>NW_028233907.1:40000-50000 GCF_054856545.1 Hippocampus guttulatus | reverse complement strand
CGCGCCGAGGCTTTCGACGCGGCCCCGGGAATGGTCGACCCGCAAGCCGAAGGAGCCTGAACCTCCAAGCGCCGGCGCGAGGCCGGGGCCGGTGGGGGCCCTCCGAAGGCGGGTCTTGGTTGCATATCGGTCAGTGGTTGTGTTGGTGCGACCTGTAAGGAGGGAAAAAGACTCGAATGGTCTCGCCGTCTCGCAGTGAGACATAGGGGGGGGTCGACCCGCAAGCCGAAGGAGCCTGAACCTCCAAGCGCCGGCGCGGGGGCCGGGGCCGGTGGGGGCCCTCCGAAGGCGGGTCTTAAGTTGCATATCGGTCAGTTTGTGTATGGGTGCGATGTGGAGGGGGACATATTCGAAAGTGCGGAGCTCCGCCGTCAGAGGCCGGGTTTTCGCCCGGGGTATCCGCCCCGGGCGCCTCTCGGGCGGCCTTCCCAACTGCCGTCGACCGCCCGGAGGGGGAAACAGAAAATATTCGAAAGTGCGGAGCTCCGCCGTCAGAGGCCGGGTTTTCGCACGGGGTATCCGCCCCGGGCGCCTCTCGGGCGGCCTTCCCAACTGCCGTCGACCGCCCGGAGGGGGAAACAGAAAATATTCGAAAGTGCGGAGCTCCGCCGTCAGAGGCCGGGTTTTCGCACGGGGTATCCGCCCCGGGCGCCTCTCGGGCGGCCTTCCCAACTGCCGTCGACCGCCCGGAGGGGGAAACAGAAAATGTTCGAAAGTGCGGAGCTCCGCCGTCAGAGGCCGGGTTTTCGCACGGGGTATCCGCCCCGGGCGCCTCTCGGGCGGCCTTCCCAACTGCCGTCGACCGCCCGGAGGGGGAAACAGAAAATATTCGAAAGTGCGGAGCTCCGCCGTCAGAGGCCGGGTTTTCGCACGGGGTATCCGCCCCGGGCGCCTCTCGGGCGGCCTTCCCAACTGCCGTCGACCGCCCGGAGGGGGAAACAGAAAATGTTCGAAAGTGCGGAGCTCCGCCGTCAGAGGCCGGGTTTTCGCACGGGGTATCCGCCCCGGGCGCCTCTCGGGCGGCCTTCCCAACTGCCGTCGACCGCCCGGAGGGGGAAACAGAAAATGTTCGAAAGTGCGGAGCTCCGCCGTCAGAGGCCGGGTTTTCGCACGGGGTATCCGCCCCGGGCGCCTCTCGGGCGGCCTTCCCAACTGCCGTCGACCGCCCGGAGGGGGAAACAGAAAATATTCGAAAGTGCGGAGCTCCGCCGTCAGAGGCCGGGTTTTCGCACGGGGTATCCGCCCCGGGCGCCTCTCGGGCGGCCTTCCCAACTGCCGTCGACCGCCTGGAGGGGGAAATAGAAAATATTCGATAGTGCGGAGCTCCGCCGTCAGAGGCCGTTCCAGTGCTTTTGGGTGGCTGGAAACACCCTCACGATGGTCTGATTATACTCTTAGGGGCCTCCCCTGTGTCGCCCTGGAGGTCACCCATTCAAAACATGCTCACCTATATACGTTTCGGAAAGTATTTTGGTGAACGCTCACTTTCTAAGCCTTTTAGCCTTCTTGACCCCCTAACTCCCCATATCTGGTTTACCTACTACAGCGCCCCTAACGACCAAAATCGGTACTGCATACCCCTGGTACCCCCGCCATTGAAAATGAATGGGGGAATTTTTTTAATTTCTCAATCCGGCCAGGAGGCCTCTTTTTCGGCCACGCTCGGCCGGCGAGCCGGTCCGCTCTTTACCCCTGGTACCCCCAGCCCTACCCCTGGTACCTCCCCCATTGAAAATGAATGGCGACCCCTGGTACCCCCAGCAACACCCCTGGTACCCTCAGCCTTACCCCTGGTACCCTCAGCTCAACCCCTGGTACCCCCAGCCTAACCCCTGGTACCCTCAGCGGCACCCCTGGTACCCTCAGCAACACCCCTGGTACCCCCAGCCAGCTTCGCCCCTGGTACCCTCAGCCTTACCCCTGGTACCCTCAGCCCAACCCCTGGTACCCTCAGCCCAACCCCTGGTACCCCCAGCCAGCTTCGCCCCTGGTACCCTCAGCCTTACCCCTGGTACCCCCAGCCTTACCCCTGGTACCTCCAGCCTAACCCCTGGTACCTCCAGCCTTACCCCTGGTACCTCCAGCCTTACCCCTGGTACCTCCAGCCTTACCCCTGGTACCTCCAGCCGTACCCCTGGTACCCTCAGCCTTACCCCTGGTACCCTCAGCCTTACCCCTGGTACCCTCAGCCTTACCCCTGGTACCCTCAGCCGCACCCCTGGTACCCTCAGCGGCACCCCTGGTACCCTCAGCCTTACCCCTGGTACCCTCAGCCGCACCCCTGGTACCCTCAGCGGCACCCCTGGTACCCTCAGCGGCACCCCTGGTACCCTCAGCCGTACCCCTGGTACCCTCAGCCGAACCCCTGGTACCCTCAGCGGCACCCCTGGTACCCTCAGCGGCACCCCTGGTACCCTCAGCGGCACCCCTGGTACCCTCAGCGGCACCCCTGGTACCCTCAGCCGTACCCCTGGTACCCTCAGCGGCACCCCTGGTACCCTCAGCGGCACCCCTGGTACCCTCAGCTGCACCCCTGGTACCCTCAGCGGCACCCCTGGTACCCTCAGCGGCACCCCTGGTACCTCCGCCATTGAAAATGAATGGGCGGCCTTCCCACCTGCCGTCAGCCGCCCGGAGGGGGAAATAGAAAATATTCGAAAGTGCGGAGCTCCGCCGTCAGAGGCCGGCTTTTCGCCCGGGGTATCCGCCCCGGGGCGCCTCTCGGGCGACCTTCCCAACTGCCGTCGGCCGCCCGGAGGGGGAAATAGAAAATATTCGAAAGTGCGGAGCTCCGCCGTCAGAGGCCGGCTTTTCGCCCGAGGTATCCGCCCCGGGGCGCCTCTCGGGCGGCCTTCCCAACTGCCGTCGGCCGCCCGGAGGGGGAAATAGAAAATATTCGAAAGTGCGGAGCTCCGCCGTCAGAGGCCGGCTTTTCGCCCGAGGTATCCGCCCCGGGCGCCTCTCGGGCGGCCTTCCCAACTGCCGTCGGCCGCCCGGAGGGGGAAATAGAAAATATTCGAAAGTGCGGAGCTCCGCCGTCAGAGGCCGGCTTTTCGCCCGAGGTATCCGCCCCGGGCGCCTCTCGGGCGGCCTTCCCAACTGCCGTCGGCCGCCCGGAGGGGGAAATAGAAAATATTCGAAAGTGCGGAGCTCCGCCGTCAGAGGCCGGCTTTTCGCCCGAGGTATCCGCCCCGGGCGCCTCTCGGGCGGCCTTCCCAACTGCCGTCGGCCGCCCGGAGGGGGAAATAGAAAATATTCGAAAGTGCGGAGCTCCGCCGTCAGAGGCCGGCTTTTCGCCCGAGGTATCCGCCCCGGGCGCCTCTCGGGCGGCCTTCCCAACTGCCGTCGGCCGCCCGGAGGGGGAGATAGAAAATATTCGAAAGTGCGGAGCTCCGCCGTCAGAGGCCGGCTTTTCGCCCGAGGTATCCGCCCCGGGCGCCTCTCGGGCGGCCTTCCCAACTGCCGTCGACCGCCCGGAGGGGGAAATAGAAAATATTCGAAAGTGCGGAGCTCCGCCGTCAGAGGCCGGCTTTTCGCCCGAGGTATCCGCCCCGGGCGCCTCTCGGGCGGCCTTCCCAACTGCCGTCGACCGCCCGGAGGGGGAAATAGAAAATATTCGAAAGTGCGGAGCTCCGCCGTCAGAGGCCGGCTTTTCGCCCGAGGTATCCGCCCCGGGCGCCTCTCGGGCGGCCTTCCCAACTGCCGTCGGCCGCCCGGAGGGGGAAATAGAAAATATTCGAAAGTGCGGAGCTCCGCCGTCAGAGGCCGGCTTTTCGCCCGAGGTATCCGCCCCGGGCGCCTCTCGGGCGGCCTTCCCAACTGCCGTCGACCGCCCGGAGGGGGAAATAGAAAATATTCGAAAGTGCGGAGCTCCGCCGTCAGAGGCCGGCTTTTCGCCCGAGGTATCCGCCCCGGGCGCCTCTCGGGCGGCCTTCCCAACTGCCGTCGACCGCCCGGAGGGGGAGATAGAAAATATTCGAAAGTGCGGAGCTCCGCCGTCAGAGGCCGGCTCCACGCTTCATTCATCCGACCGAGACGCCTCTCCGCCGGCCACACTCGGCTGCGGGGCCGGCCCGCTCTCCGCCATTGAAAATGAATGGGGGGCATTTTCTCATGCTTTCAATCCGCCTAAGAGGCATCTTTCCCGGCCAACTTTGTGCCCCTGGTACCTCCAGCATCGAGAAAGCATGGTGACTCGTCCGACACATGCCCCCCTATATACGTTTCGGAAAGTATTTTGGTGAACGGTCACTTTCTAAGCCTTTCGCCTTCTTGACCCCCTAACTCCGCATATCTGGTTTACCTACTACAGCGCCCCTAACGACCAAAATCGGTACTGCTACCCCTGGTACCCCCGCCATTGAAAATGAATGGGGGAATTTTTTTAATCCCCCAGGCCGGCCAGGAGGCCCCTTTCCCGGCCAAACTCGCACGCTGGGCCGGCCCGCTCTTTACCCCTGGTACCCCCGCCATTGAAAATGAATGGGGGAATTTTTTTCAATCTCCCAGGCCGGCCAGGAGGGCTCTTTCCCGGCCACACTCGCACGCCGGGCCGGCCCGCTCTTTACCCCTGGTACCCCCAGCTCTACCCCTGGTACCCCCGCCATTGAAAATGAATGGGGGAATTTTTTCAATCTCCCAATCCGACCAAGAGGCCTCTTTTCCGGCCAAACTCGCACGCCGGGCCGGCCCGCTCTTTACCCCTGGTACCCCCAGCTCTACCCCTGGTACCCCCGCCATTGAAAATGAATGGGGGAATTTTTTCAATCTCCCAATCCGACCAAGAGGCCTCTTTTCCGGCCAAACTCGCACGCCGGGCCGGCCCGCTCTTTACCCCTGGTACCCCCAGCTCTACCCCTGGTACCCCCGCCATTGAAAATGAATGGGGGAATTTTTTCAATCTCCCAATCCGACCAAGAGGCCTCTTTTCCGGCCAAACTCGCACGCCGGGCCGGCCCGCTCTTTACCCCTGGTACCCCCAGCTCTACCCCTGGTACCCCCGCCATTGAAAATGAATGGGGGAATTTTTTCAATCTCCCACGCCGGCCAAGAGGCCTTTTTCCCGGGCACGCACGCTCGCCGGGCCGGCCCGCTATTATTAAACTCTCACCCCTGCAAGGAGGCCTTTTTCCCGGGCACGCACGCTCGCGGGGCCGGCCCGCTATTATTAAACTCTCACGCCGGCCAAGAGGCCTTTTTCCCGGGCACGCACGCTCGCCGGGCCGGCCCGCTATTATTGAACTCTCACGCCTGCAAGGAGGCCTTTTTCCCGGGCACGCACGCTCGCGGAGCCGGCCCGCTATTATTAAACTCTCACGCCTGCAAGGAGGCCTTTTTCCCGGGCACGCACGCTCGCCGGGCCGGCCCGCTATTATTAAACTCTCACGCCTGCAAGGAGGCCTTTTTCCCGGGCACGCACGCTCGCCGGGCCGGCCCGCTATTATTAAACTCTCACGCCTGCAAGGAGGCCTTTTTCCCGGGCACGCACGCTCGCCGGGCCGGCCCGCTATTATTAAACTCTCACGCCTGCAAGGAGGCCTTTTTCCCGGGCACGCACGCTCGCCGGGCCGGCCCGCTATTATTAAACTCTCACGCCGGCCAAGAGGCCCTTTTCCCGGGCACGCACGCTCGATGAGCCGGCCCGCTATTATTAAACTCTCACGCCGGCCAAGAGGCCCTTTTCCCGGGCACGCACGCTCGATGAGCCGGCCCGCTATTATTAAACTCTCACGCCGGCCAAGAGGCCTTTTTCCCGGCCACGCACGCTCGCGGAGCCGGCCCGCTATTATTAAACTCTCACGCCTGCAAGGAGGCCTTTTTCCCGGGCACGCACGCTCGCCGGGCCGGCCCGCTATTATTAAACTCTCACGCCTGCAAGGAGGCCTTTTTCCCGGGCACGCACGCTCGCCGGGCCGGCCCGCTATTATTAAACTCTCACGCCTGCAAGGAGGCCTTTTTCCCGGGCACGCACGCTCGCCGGGCCGGCCCGCTATTATTAAACTCTCACGCCTGCAAGGAGGCCTTTTTCCCGGGCACGCACGCTCGCCGGGCCGGCCCGCTATTATTAAACTCTCACGCCTGCAAGGAGGCCTTTTTCCCGGGCACGCACGCTCGCCGGGCCGGCCCGCTATTATTAAACTCTCACGCCGGCCAAGAGGCCCTTTTCCCGGGCACGCACGCTCGATGAGCCGGCCCGCTATTATTAAACTCTCACGCCGGCCAAGAGGCCCTTTTCCCGGGCACGCACGCTCGCCGAGCCGGCCCGCTATTATTAAACTCTCAGGCCCGCTATTATTAAACTCTCACGCCGGCCAAGAGGCCCTTTTCCCGGGCACGCACGCTCGATGAGCCGGCCCGCTATTATTAAACTCTCACGCCTGCAAGGAGGCCTTTTTCCCGGGCACGCACGCTCGCTGAGCCGGCCCGCTATTATTAAACTCTCACGCCGGCCAAGAGGCCCTTTTCCCGGGCACGCACGCTCGCCGAGCCGGCCCGCTATTATTAAACTCTCACGCCGGCCAAGAGGCCTTTTTCCCGGGCACGCACGCTCGCCGAGCCGGCCCGCTATTATTAAACTCTCACGCCGGCCAGGAGGCATTTTTCCCGGGCACGCACGCTCGCCGTGCAGGCCCGCCATTTGCCTACCACACCGCCGTCTGGCGGACACCAAGCGGTACCGCCGACCCCTCCCGTTGAAAATGAATGGGGGATTTTTTTTCAATCCCCCAAGCCGGCCAAGAGGCCTTTTTCCCGGGCACGCACGCTCGATGAGCCGGCCCGCTATTATTAAACTCTTACGCCTGCAAGGAGGCCTTTTTCCCGGGCACGCACGCTCGCCGAGCCGGCCCGCTATTATTAAACTCTCACGCCTGCAAGGAGGCCTTTTTCCCGGGCACGCACGCTCGATGAGCCGGCCCGCTATTATTAAACTCTCACGCCGGCCAGGAGGCATTTTTCCCGGGCACGCACGCTCGCCGTGCAGGCCCGCCATTTGCCTACCACACCGCCGTCTGGCGGACACCACGCGGTACCGCCGACCCCTCCCGTTGAAAATGAATGGGGGATTTTTTTTTACAATCCCCCAAGCCGGCCAAGAGGCCTTTTTCCCGGGCACGCACGCTCGATGAGCCGGCCCGCTATTATTAAACTCTCACGCCGGCCAAGAGGCCCTTTTCCCGGGCACGCACGCTCGATGAGCCGGCCCGCTATTATTAAACTCTCACGCCTGCAAGGAGGCCTTTTTCCCGGGCACGCACGCTCGCTGAGCCGGCCCGCTATTATTAAACTCTCACGCCGGCCAAGAGGCCCTTTTCCCGGGCACGCACGCTCGCCGAGCCGGCCCGCTATTATTAAACTCTCACGCCGGCCAAGAGGCCTTTTTCCCGGGCACGCACGCTCGCCGAGCCGGCCCGCTATTATTAAACTCTCACGCCGGCCAGGAGGCATTTTTCCCGGGCACGCACGCTCGCCGTGCAGGCCCGCCATTTGCCTACCACACCGCCGTCTGGCGGACACCAAGCGGTACCGCCGACCCCTCCCGTTGAAAATGAATGGGGGATTTTTTTTCAATCCCCCAAGCCGGCCAAGAGGCCTTTTTCCCGGGCACGCACGCTCGATGAGCCGGCCCGCTATTATTAAACTCTTACGCCTGCAAGGAGGCCTTTTTCCCGGGCACGCACGCTCGCGGGGCCGGCCCGCTATTATTAAACTCTCACGCCGGCCAAGAGGCCCTTTTCCCGGGCACGCACGCTCGATGAGCCGGCCCGCTATTATTAAACACTCACGCCTGCAAGGAGGCCTTTTTCCCGGGCACGCACGCTCGCCGGGCCGGCCCGCTATTATTAAACTCTCACGCCGGCCAAGAGGCCTTTTTCCCGGGCACGCACGCTCGATGAGCCGGCCCGCTATTATTAAACTCTTACGCCTGCAAGGAGGCCTTTTTCCCGGGCACGCACGCTCGCCGAGCCGGCCCGCTATTATTAAACTCTCACGCCTGCAAGGAGGCCTTTTTCCCGGGCACGCACGCTCGCAGAGCCGGCCCGCTATTATTAAACTCTCACGCCGGCCAGGAGGCCTTTTTCCCGGGCACGCACGCTCGCCGTGCAGGCCCGCCATTTGCCTACCACACCGCCGTCTGGCGGACACCAAGCGGTACCGCCGACCCCTCCCGTTGAAAATGAATGGGGGATTTTTTTTTCAATCCCCCAAGCCGGCCAAGAGGCCTTTTTCCCGGGCACGCACGCTCGATGAGCCGGCCCGCTATTATTAAACTCTCACGCCGGCCAAGAGGCCCTTTTCCCGGGCACGCACGCTCGATGAGCCGGCCCGCTATTATTAAACGCTCACGCCTGCAAGGAGGCCTTTTTCCCGGGCACGCACGCTCGCCGGGCCGGCCCGCTATTATTAAACTCTCACGCCGGCCAAGAGGCCTTTTTCCCGGGCACGCACGCTCTCCGGGCCGGCCCGCTATTATTAAACTCTCACGCCTGCAAGGAGGCCTTTTTCCCGGGCACGCACGCTCGCCGTGCAGGCCCGCCATTTGCCTACCACACCGCCGTCTGGCGGACACCAAGCGGTACCGCCGACCCCTCCCGTTGAAAATGAATGGGGGATTTTTTTTTCAATCCCCCAAGCCGGCCAAGAGGCCTTTTTCCCGGGCACGCACGCTCGCCGGGCCGGCCCGCTATTATTAAACGCTCAGGCCGGCCAAGAGGCCCTTTTCCCGGGCACGCACGCTCGCAGAGCCGGTCCGCTATTATTAAACGCTCACGCCTGCAAGGAGGCCTTTTTCCCGGGCACGCACGCTCGCCGGGCCGGCCCGCTATTATTAAACTCTCACCCCTGCAAGGAGGCCTTTTTCCCGGGCACGCACGCTCGCGGGGCCGGCCCGCTATTATTAAACTCTCACGCCGGCCAAGAGGCCCTTTTCCCGGGCACGCACGCTCGCCGAGCCGGCCCGCTATTATTAAACTCTCACGCCTGCAAGGAGGCCCTTTTCCCGGGCACGCACGCTCGATGAGCCGGCCCGCTATTATTAAACTCTCACGCCTGCAAGGAGGCCTTTTTCCCGGGCACGCACGCTCGCGGGGCCGGCCCGCTATTATTAAACGCTCAGGCCGGCCAAGAGGCCCTTTTCCCGGGCACGCACGCTCGATGAGCCGGCCCGCTATTATTAAACGCTCAGGCCGGCCAAGAGGCCCTTTTCCCGGGCACGCACGCTCGCAGAGCCGGCCCGCTATTATTAAACTCTCACGCCTGCAAGGAGGCCCTTTTCCCGGGCACGCACGCTCGATGAGCCGGCCCGCTATTATTAAACTCTCACGCCTGCAAGGAGGCCTTTTTCCCGGGCACGCACGCTCGCCGGGCCGGCCCGCTATTATTAAACTCTCACGCCGGCCAAGAGGCCTTTTTCCCGGCCACGCACGCTCGCCGAGCCGGCCCGCTATTATTAAACTCTCACGCCTGCAAGGAGGCCTTTTTCCCGGGCACGCACGCTCGCCGGGCCGGCCCGCTATTATTAAACTCTCACGCCTGCAAGGAGGCCTTTTTCCCGGGCACGCACGCTCGCCGGGCCGGCCCGCTATTATTAAACGCTCACGCCTGCAAGGAGGCCTTTTTCCCGGGCACGCACGCTCGCCGGGCCGGCCCGCTATTATTAAACTCTCACGCCGGCCAAGAGGCCCTTTTCCCGGGCACGCACGCTCGATGAGCCGGCCCGCTATTATTAAACTCTCACGCCGGCCAAGAGGCCTTTTTCCCGGGCACGCACGCTCGCCGAGCCGGCCCGCCTTTTGCCTACCACACCGCCGTCTGGCGGACACCGACCCCTGGTACATCTGCCATTGAAAATGAATGGGGGAATTTTTTCAAACTCCCAATCCGAGCAAGAGGCCCCTTTTCCGGCCACACTCGCCCGCCGGGCCGGCCCGCTCTTTACCCCTGGTACCCCCAGCAACACCCCTGGTACCCCCAGCCTTGCCCCTGGTACCTCCCCCATTGA
>NW_028233907.1:7500-25000 GCF_054856545.1 Hippocampus guttulatus | reverse complement strand
TACCTCCAGCCTTACCCCTGGTACCTCCAGCCGTACCCCTGGTACCCTCAGCCTTACCCCTGGTACCCTCAGCCTTACCCCTGGTACCCTCAGCCTTACCCCTGGTACCCTCAGCCGCACCCCTGGTACCCTCAGCGGCACCCCTGGTACCCTCAGCCTTACCCCTGGTACCCTCAGCCGCACCCCTGGTACCCTCAGCGGCACCCCTGGTACCCTCAGCGGCACCCCTGGTACCCTCAGCCGTACCCCTGGTACCCTCAGCCGAACCCCTGGTACCCTCAGCGGCACCCCTGGTACCCTCAGCGGCACCCCTGGTACCCTCAGCGGCACCCCTGGTACCCTCAGCGGCACCCCTGGTACCCTCAGCCGTACCCCTGGTACCCTCAGCGGCACCCCTGGTACCCTCAGCGGCACCCCTGGTACCCTCAGCTGCACCCCTGGTACCCTCAGCGGCACCCCTGGTACCCTCAGCGGCACCCCTGGTACCTCCGCCATTGAAAATGAATGGGCGGCCTTCCCACCTGCCGTCAGCCGCCCGGAGGGGGAAATAGAAAATATTCGAAAGTGCGGAGCTCCGCCGTCAGAGGCCGGCTTTTCGCCCGGGGTATCCGCCCCGGGGCGCCTCTCGGGCGACCTTCCCAACTGCCGTCGGCCGCCCGGAGGGGGAAATAGAAAATATTCGAAAGTGCGGAGCTCCGCCGTCAGAGGCCGGCTTTTCGCCCGAGGTATCCGCCCCGGGGCGCCTCTCGGGCGGCCTTCCCAACTGCCGTCGGCCGCCCGGAGGGGGAAATAGAAAATATTCGAAAGTGCGGAGCTCCGCCGTCAGAGGCCGGCTTTTCGCCCGAGGTATCCGCCCCGGGCGCCTCTCGGGCGGCCTTCCCAACTGCCGTCGGCCGCCCGGAGGGGGAAATAGAAAATATTCGAAAGTGCGGAGCTCCGCCGTCAGAGGCCGGCTTTTCGCCCGAGGTATCCGCCCCGGGCGCCTCTCGGGCGGCCTTCCCAACTGCCGTCGGCCGCCCGGAGGGGGAAATAGAAAATATTCGAAAGTGCGGAGCTCCGCCGTCAGAGGCCGGCTTTTCGCCCGAGGTATCCGCCCCGGGCGCCTCTCGGGCGGCCTTCCCAACTGCCGTCGGCCGCCCGGAGGGGGAAATAGAAAATATTCGAAAGTGCGGAGCTCCGCCGTCAGAGGCCGGCTTTTCGCCCGAGGTATCCGCCCCGGGCGCCTCTCGGGCGGCCTTCCCAACTGCCGTCGGCCGCCCGGAGGGGGAGATAGAAAATATTCGAAAGTGCGGAGCTCCGCCGTCAGAGGCCGGCTTTTCGCCCGAGGTATCCGCCCCGGGCGCCTCTCGGGCGGCCTTCCCAACTGCCGTCGACCGCCCGGAGGGGGAAATAGAAAATATTCGAAAGTGCGGAGCTCCGCCGTCAGAGGCCGGCTTTTCGCCCGAGGTATCCGCCCCGGGCGCCTCTCGGGCGGCCTTCCCAACTGCCGTCGACCGCCCGGAGGGGGAAATAGAAAATATTCGAAAGTGCGGAGCTCCGCCGTCAGAGGCCGGCTTTTCGCCCGAGGTATCCGCCCCGGGCGCCTCTCGGGCGGCCTTCCCAACTGCCGTCGGCCGCCCGGAGGGGGAAATAGAAAATATTCGAAAGTGCGGAGCTCCGCCGTCAGAGGCCGGCTTTTCGCCCGAGGTATCCGCCCCGGGCGCCTCTCGGGCGGCCTTCCCAACTGCCGTCGACCGCCCGGAGGGGGAAATAGAAAATATTCGAAAGTGCGGAGCTCCGCCGTCAGAGGCCGGCTTTTCGCCCGAGGTATCCGCCCCGGGCGCCTCTCGGGCGGCCTTCCCAACTGCCGTCGACCGCCCGGAGGGGGAGATAGAAAATATTCGAAAGTGCGGAGCTCCGCCGTCAGAGGCCGGCTCCACGCTTCATTCATCCGACCGAGACGCCTCTCCGCCGGCCACACTCGGCTGCGGGGCCGGCCCGCTCTCCGCCATTGAAAATGAATGGGGGGCATTTTCTCATGCTTTCAATCCGCCTAAGAGGCATCTTTCCCGGCCAACTTTGTGCCCCTGGTACCTCCAGCATCGAGAAAGCATGGTGACTCGTCCGACACATGCCCCCCTATATACGTTTCGGAAAGTATTTTGGTGAACGGTCACTTTCTAAGCCTTTCGCCTTCTTGACCCCCTAACTCCGCATATCTGGTTTACCTACTACAGCGCCCCTAACGACCAAAATCGGTACTGCTACCCCTGGTACCCCCGCCATTGAAAATGAATGGGGGAATTTTTTTAATCCCCCAGGCCGGCCAGGAGGCCCCTTTCCCGGCCAAACTCGCACGCTGGGCCGGCCCGCTCTTTACCCCTGGTACCCCCGCCATTGAAAATGAATGGGGGAATTTTTTTCAATCTCCCAGGCCGGCCAGGAGGGCTCTTTCCCGGCCACACTCGCACGCCGGGCCGGCCCGCTCTTTACCCCTGGTACCCCCAGCTCTACCCCTGGTACCCCCGCCATTGAAAATGAATGGGGGAATTTTTTCAATCTCCCAATCCGACCAAGAGGCCTCTTTTCCGGCCAAACTCGCACGCCGGGCCGGCCCGCTCTTTACCCCTGGTACCCCCAGCTCTACCCCTGGTACCCCCGCCATTGAAAATGAATGGGGGAATTTTTTCAATCTCCCAATCCGACCAAGAGGCCTCTTTTCCGGCCAAACTCGCACGCCGGGCCGGCCCGCTCTTTACCCCTGGTACCCCCAGCTCTACCCCTGGTACCCCCGCCATTGAAAATGAATGGGGGAATTTTTTCAATCTCCCAATCCGACCAAGAGGCCTCTTTTCCGGCCAAACTCGCACGCCGGGCCGGCCCGCTCTTTACCCCTGGTACCCCCAGCTCTACCCCTGGTACCCCCGCCATTGAAAATGAATGGGGGAATTTTTTCAATCTCCCACGCCGGCCAAGAGGCCTTTTTCCCGGGCACGCACGCTCGCCGGGCCGGCCCGCTATTATTAAACTCTCACCCCTGCAAGGAGGCCTTTTTCCCGGGCACGCACGCTCGCGGGGCCGGCCCGCTATTATTAAACTCTCACGCCGGCCAAGAGGCCTTTTTCCCGGGCACGCACGCTCGCCGGGCCGGCCCGCTATTATTGAACTCTCACGCCTGCAAGGAGGCCTTTTTCCCGGGCACGCACGCTCGCGGAGCCGGCCCGCTATTATTAAACTCTCACGCCTGCAAGGAGGCCTTTTTCCCGGGCACGCACGCTCGCCGGGCCGGCCCGCTATTATTAAACTCTCACGCCTGCAAGGAGGCCTTTTTCCCGGGCACGCACGCTCGCCGGGCCGGCCCGCTATTATTAAACTCTCACGCCTGCAAGGAGGCCTTTTTCCCGGGCACGCACGCTCGCCGGGCCGGCCCGCTATTATTAAACTCTCACGCCTGCAAGGAGGCCTTTTTCCCGGGCACGCACGCTCGCCGGGCCGGCCCGCTATTATTAAACTCTCACGCCGGCCAAGAGGCCCTTTTCCCGGGCACGCACGCTCGATGAGCCGGCCCGCTATTATTAAACTCTCACGCCGGCCAAGAGGCCCTTTTCCCGGGCACGCACGCTCGATGAGCCGGCCCGCTATTATTAAACTCTCACGCCGGCCAAGAGGCCTTTTTCCCGGCCACGCACGCTCGCGGAGCCGGCCCGCTATTATTAAACTCTCACGCCTGCAAGGAGGCCTTTTTCCCGGGCACGCACGCTCGCCGGGCCGGCCCGCTATTATTAAACTCTCACGCCTGCAAGGAGGCCTTTTTCCCGGGCACGCACGCTCGCCGGGCCGGCCCGCTATTATTAAACTCTCACGCCTGCAAGGAGGCCTTTTTCCCGGGCACGCACGCTCGCCGGGCCGGCCCGCTATTATTAAACTCTCACGCCTGCAAGGAGGCCTTTTTCCCGGGCACGCACGCTCGCCGGGCCGGCCCGCTATTATTAAACTCTCACGCCTGCAAGGAGGCCTTTTTCCCGGGCACGCACGCTCGCCGGGCCGGCCCGCTATTATTAAACTCTCACGCCGGCCAAGAGGCCCTTTTCCCGGGCACGCACGCTCGATGAGCCGGCCCGCTATTATTAAACTCTCACGCCGGCCAAGAGGCCCTTTTCCCGGGCACGCACGCTCGCCGAGCCGGCCCGCTATTATTAAACTCTCAGGCCCGCTATTATTAAACTCTCACGCCGGCCAAGAGGCCCTTTTCCCGGGCACGCACGCTCGATGAGCCGGCCCGCTATTATTAAACTCTCACGCCTGCAAGGAGGCCTTTTTCCCGGGCACGCACGCTCGCTGAGCCGGCCCGCTATTATTAAACTCTCACGCCGGCCAAGAGGCCCTTTTCCCGGGCACGCACGCTCGCCGAGCCGGCCCGCTATTATTAAACTCTCACGCCGGCCAAGAGGCCTTTTTCCCGGGCACGCACGCTCGCCGAGCCGGCCCGCTATTATTAAACTCTCACGCCGGCCAGGAGGCATTTTTCCCGGGCACGCACGCTCGCCGTGCAGGCCCGCCATTTGCCTACCACACCGCCGTCTGGCGGACACCAAGCGGTACCGCCGACCCCTCCCGTTGAAAATGAATGGGGGATTTTTTTTCAATCCCCCAAGCCGGCCAAGAGGCCTTTTTCCCGGGCACGCACGCTCGATGAGCCGGCCCGCTATTATTAAACTCTTACGCCTGCAAGGAGGCCTTTTTCCCGGGCACGCACGCTCGCCGAGCCGGCCCGCTATTATTAAACTCTCACGCCTGCAAGGAGGCCTTTTTCCCGGGCACGCACGCTCGATGAGCCGGCCCGCTATTATTAAACTCTCACGCCGGCCAGGAGGCATTTTTCCCGGGCACGCACGCTCGCCGTGCAGGCCCGCCATTTGCCTACCACACCGCCGTCTGGCGGACACCACGCGGTACCGCCGACCCCTCCCGTTGAAAATGAATGGGGGATTTTTTTTTTACAATCCCCCAAGCCGGCCAAGAGGCCTTTTTCCCGGGCACGCACGCTCGATGAGCCGGCCCGCTATTATTAAACTCTCACGCCGGCCAAGAGGCCCTTTTCCCGGGCACGCACGCTCGATGAGCCGGCCCGCTATTATTAAACTCTCACGCCTGCAAGGAGGCCTTTTTCCCGGGCACGCACGCTCGCTGAGCCGGCCCGCTATTATTAAACTCTCACGCCGGCCAAGAGGCCCTTTTCCCGGGCACGCACGCTCGCCGAGCCGGCCCGCTATTATTAAACTCTCACGCCGGCCAAGAGGCCTTTTTCCCGGGCACGCACGCTCGCCGAGCCGGCCCGCTATTATTAAACTCTCACGCCGGCCAGGAGGCATTTTTCCCGGGCACGCACGCTCGCCGTGCAGGCCCGCCATTTGCCTACCACACCGCCGTCTGGCGGACACCAAGCGGTACCGCCGACCCCTCCCGTTGAAAATGAATGGGGGATTTTTTTTCAATCCCCCAAGCCGGCCAAGAGGCCTTTTTCCCGGGCACGCACGCTCGATGAGCCGGCCCGCTATTATTAAACTCTTACGCCTGCAAGGAGGCCTTTTTCCCGGGCACGCACGCTCGCGGGGCCGGCCCGCTATTATTAAACTCTCACGCCGGCCAAGAGGCCCTTTTCCCGGGCACGCACGCTCGATGAGCCGGCCCGCTATTATTAAACACTCACGCCTGCAAGGAGGCCTTTTTCCCGGGCACGCACGCTCGCCGGGCCGGCCCGCTATTATTAAACTCTCACGCCGGCCAAGAGGCCTTTTTCCCGGGCACGCACGCTCGATGAGCCGGCCCGCTATTATTAAACTCTTACGCCTGCAAGGAGGCCTTTTTCCCGGGCACGCACGCTCGCCGAGCCGGCCCGCTATTATTAAACTCTCACGCCTGCAAGGAGGCCTTTTTCCCGGGCACGCACGCTCGCAGAGCCGGCCCGCTATTATTAAACTCTCACGCCGGCCAGGAGGCCTTTTTCCCGGGCACGCACGCTCGCCGTGCAGGCCCGCCATTTGCCTACCACACCGCCGTCTGGCGGACACCAAGCGGTACCGCCGACCCCTCCCGTTGAAAATGAATGGGGGATTTTTTTTTCAATCCCCCAAGCCGGCCAAGAGGCCTTTTTCCCGGGCACGCACGCTCGATGAGCCGGCCCGCTATTATTAAACTCTCACGCCGGCCAAGAGGCCCTTTTCCCGGGCACGCACGCTCGATGAGCCGGCCCGCTATTATTAAACGCTCACGCCTGCAAGGAGGCCTTTTTCCCGGGCACGCACGCTCGCCGGGCCGGCCCGCTATTATTAAACTCTCACGCCGGCCAAGAGGCCTTTTTCCCGGGCACGCACGCTCTCCGGGCCGGCCCGCTATTATTAAACTCTCACGCCTGCAAGGAGGCCTTTTTCCCGGGCACGCACGCTCGCCGTGCAGGCCCGCCATTTGCCTACCACACCGCCGTCTGGCGGACACCAAGCGGTACCGCCGACCCCTCCCGTTGAAAATGAATGGGGGATTTTTTTTCAATCCCCCAAGCCGGCCAAGAGGCCTTTTTCCCGGGCACGCACGCTCGCCGGGCCGGCCCGCTATTATTAAACGCTCAGGCCGGCCAAGAGGCCCTTTTCCCGGGCACGCACGCTCGCAGAGCCGGTCCGCTATTATTAAACGCTCACGCCTGCAAGGAGGCCTTTTTCCCGGGCACGCACGCTCGCCGGGCCGGCCCGCTATTATTAAACTCTCACCCCTGCAAGGAGGCCTTTTTCCCGGGCACGCACGCTCGCGGGGCCGGCCCGCTATTATTAAACTCTCACGCCGGCCAAGAGGCCCTTTTCCCGGGCACGCACGCTCGCCGAGCCGGCCCGCTATTATTAAACTCTCACGCCTGCAAGGAGGCCCTTTTCCCGGGCACGCACGCTCGATGAGCCGGCCCGCTATTATTAAACTCTCACGCCTGCAAGGAGGCCTTTTTCCCGGGCACGCACGCTCGCGGGGCCGGCCCGCTATTATTAAACGCTCAGGCCGGCCAAGAGGCCCTTTTCCCGGGCACGCACGCTCGATGAGCCGGCCCGCTATTATTAAACGCTCAGGCCGGCCAAGAGGCCCTTTTCCCGGGCACGCACGCTCGCAGAGCCGGCCCGCTATTATTAAACTCTCACGCCTGCAAGGAGGCCCTTTTCCCGGGCACGCACGCTCGATGAGCCGGCCCGCTATTATTAAACTCTCACGCCTGCAAGGAGGCCTTTTTCCCGGGCACGCACGCTCGCCGGGCCGGCCCGCTATTATTAAACTCTCACGCCGGCCAAGAGGCCTTTTTCCCGTGCACGCACGCTCGCCGAGCCGGCCCGCTATTATTAAACTCTCACGCCTGCAAGGAGGCCTTTTTCCCGGGCACGCACGCTCGCCGGGCCGGCCCGCTATTATTAAACTCTCACGCCTGCAAGGAGGCCTTTTTCCCGGGCACGCACGCTCGCCGGGCCGGCCCGCTATTATTAAACGCTCACGCCTGCAAGGAGGCCTTTTTCCCGGGCACGCACGCTCGCCGGGCCGGCCCGCTATTATTAAACTCTCACGCCGGCCAAGAGGCCCTTTTCCCGGGCACGCACGCTCGATGAGCCGGCCCGCTATTATTAAACTCTCACGCCGGCCAAGAGGCCTTTTTCCCGGGCACGCACGCTCGCCGAGCCGGCCCGCCTTTTGCCTACCACACCGCCGTCTGGCGGACACCGACCCCTGGTACATCTGCCATTGAAAATGAATGGGGGAATTTTTTCAAACTCCCAATCCGAGCAAGAGGCCCCTTTTCCGGCCACACTCGCCCGCCGGGCCGGCCCGCTCTTTACCCCTGGTACCCCCAGCCTTACCCCTGGTACCTCCAGCCTAACCCCTGGTACCTCCAGCCTTACCCCTGGTACCTCCAGCCTTACCCCTGGTACCTCCAGCCTTACCCCTGGTACCTCCAGCCGTACCCCTGGTACCCTCAGCCTTACCCCTGGTACCCTCAGCCTTACCCCTGGTACCCTCAGCCTTACCCCTGGTACCCTCAGCCGCACCCCTGGTACCCTCAGCGGCACCCCTGGTACCCTCAGCCTTACCCCTGGTACCCTCAGCCGCACCCCTGGTACCCTCAGCGGCACCCCTGGTACCCTCAGCGGCACCCCTGGTACCCTCAGCCGTACCCCTGGTACCCTCAGCCGAACCCCTGGTACCCTCAGCGGCACCCCTGGTACCCTCAGCGGCACCCCTGGTACCCTCAGCGGCACCCCTGGTACCCTCAGCGGCACCCCTGGTACCCTCAGCCGTACCCCTGGTACCCTCAGCGGCACCCCTGGTACCCTCAGCGGCACCCCTGGTACCCTCAGCTGCACCCCTGGTACCCTCAGCGGCACCCCTGGTACCCTCAGCGGCACCCCTGGTACCTCCGCCATTGAAAATGAATGGGCGGCCTTCCCACCTGCCGTCAGCCGCCCGGAGGGGGAAATAGAAAATATTCGAAAGTGCGGAGCTCCGCCGTCAGAGGCCGGCTTTTCGCCCGGGGTATCCGCCCCGGGGCGCCTCTCGGGCGACCTTCCCAACTGCCGTCGGCCGCCCGGAGGGGGAAATAGAAAATATTCGAAAGTGCGGAGCTCCGCCGTCAGAGGCCGGCTTTTCGCCCGAGGTATCCGCCCCGGGGCGCCTCTCGGGCGGCCTTCCCAACTGCCGTCGGCCGCCCGGAGGGGGAAATAGAAAATATTCGAAAGTGCGGAGCTCCGCCGTCAGAGGCCGGCTTTTCGCCCGAGGTATCCGCCCCGGGCGCCTCTCGGGCGGCCTTCCCAACTGCCGTCGGCCGCCCGGAGGGGGAAATAGAAAATATTCGAAAGTGCGGAGCTCCGCCGTCAGAGGCCGGCTTTTCGCCCGAGGTATCCGCCCCGGGCGCCTCTCGGGCGGCCTTCCCAACTGCCGTCGGCCGCCCGGAGGGGGAAATAGAAAATATTCGAAAGTGCGGAGCTCCGCCGTCAGAGGCCGGCTTTTCGCCCGAGGTATCCGCCCCGGGCGCCTCTCGGGCGGCCTTCCCAACTGCCGTCGGCCGCCCGGAGGGGGAAATAGAAAATATTCGAAAGTGCGGAGCTCCGCCGTCAGAGGCCGGCTTTTCGCCCGAGGTATCCGCCCCGGGCGCCTCTCGGGCGGCCTTCCCAACTGCCGTCGGCCGCCCGGAGGGGGAGATAGAAAATATTCGAAAGTGCGGAGCTCCGCCGTCAGAGGCCGGCTTTTCGCCCGAGGTATCCGCCCCGGGCGCCTCTCGGGCGGCCTTCCCAACTGCCGTCGACCGCCCGGAGGGGGAAATAGAAAATATTCGAAAGTGCGGAGCTCCGCCGTCAGAGGCCGGCTTTTCGCCCGAGGTATCCGCCCCGGGCGCCTCTCGGGCGGCCTTCCCAACTGCCGTCGACCGCCCGGAGGGGGAAATAGAAAATATTCGAAAGTGCGGAGCTCCGCCGTCAGAGGCCGGCTTTTCGCCCGAGGTATCCGCCCCGGGCGCCTCTCGGGCGGCCTTCCCAACTGCCGTCGGCCGCCCGGAGGGGGAAATAGAAAATATTCGAAAGTGCGGAGCTCCGCCGTCAGAGGCCGGCTTTTCGCCCGAGGTATCCGCCCCGGGCGCCTCTCGGGCGGCCTTCCCAACTGCCGTCGACCGCCCGGAGGGGGAAATAGAAAATATTCGAAAGTGCGGAGCTCCGCCGTCAGAGGCCGGCTTTTCGCCCGAGGTATCCGCCCCGGGCGCCTCTCGGGCGGCCTTCCCAACTGCCGTCGACCGCCCGGAGGGGGAGATAGAAAATATTCGAAAGTGCGGAGCTCCGCCGTCAGAGGCCGGCTCCACGCTTCATTCATCCGACCGAGACGCCTCTCCGCCGGCCACACTCGGCTGCGGGGCCGGCCCGCTCTCCGCCATTGAAAATGAATGGGGGGCATTTTCTCATGCTTTCAATCCGCCTAAGAGGCATCTTTCCCGGCCAACTTTGTGCCCCTGGTACCTCCAGCATCGAGAAAGCATGGTGACTCGTCCGACACATGCCCCCCTATATACGTTTCGGAAAGTATTTTGGTGAACGGTCACTTTCTAAGCCTTTCGCCTTCTTGACCCCCTAACTCCGCATATCTGGTTTACCTACTACAGCGCCCCTAACGACCAAAATCGGTACTGCTACCCCTGGTACCCCCGCCATTGAAAATGAATGGGGGAATTTTTTTAATCCCCCAGGCCGGCCAGGAGGCCCCTTTCCCGGCCAAACTCGCACGCTGGGCCGGCCCGCTCTTTACCCCTGGTACCCCCGCCATTGAAAATGAATGGGGGAATTTTTTTCAATCTCCCAGGCCGGCCAGGAGGGCTCTTTCCCGGCCACACTCGCACGCCGGGCCGGCCCGCTCTTTACCCCTGGTACCCCCAGCTCTACCCCTGGTACCCCCGCCATTGAAAATGAATGGGGGAATTTTTTCAATCTCCCAATCCGACCAAGAGGCCTCTTTTCCGGCCAAACTCGCACGCCGGGCCGGCCCGCTCTTTACCCCTGGTACCCCCAGCTCTACCCCTGGTACCCCCGCCATTGAAAATGAATGGGGGAATTTTTTCAATCTCCCAATCCGACCAAGAGGCCTCTTTTCCGGCCAAACTCGCACGCCGGGCCGGCCCGCTCTTTACCCCTGGTACCCCCAGCTCTACCCCTGGTACCCCCGCCATTGAAAATGAATGGGGGAATTTTTTCAATCTCCCAATCCGACCAAGAGGCCTCTTTTCCGGCCAAACTCGCACGCCGGGCCGGCCCGCTCTTTACCCCTGGTACCCCCAGCTCTACCCCTGGTACCCCCGCCATTGAAAATGAATGGGGGAATTTTTTCAATCTCCCACGCCGGCCAAGAGGCCTTTTTCCCGGGCACGCACGCTCGCCGGGCCGGCCCGCTATTATTAAACTCTCACCCCTGCAAGGAGGCCTTTTTCCCGGGCACGCACGCTCGCGGGGCCGGCCCGCTATTATTAAACTCTCACGCCGGCCAAGAGGCCTTTTTCCCGGGCACGCACGCTCGCCGGGCCGGCCCGCTATTATTGAACTCTCACGCCTGCAAGGAGGCCTTTTTCCCGGGCACGCACGCTCGCGGAGCCGGCCCGCTATTATTAAACTCTCACGCCTGCAAGGAGGCCTTTTTCCCGGGCACGCACGCTCGCCGGGCCGGCCCGCTATTATTAAACTCTCACGCCTGCAAGGAGGCCTTTTTCCCGGGCACGCACGCTCGCCGGGCCGGCCCGCTATTATTAAACTCTCACGCCTGCAAGGAGGCCTTTTTCCCGGGCACGCACGCTCGCCGGGCCGGCCCGCTATTATTAAACTCTCACGCCTGCAAGGAGGCCTTTTTCCCGGGCACGCACGCTCGCCGGGCCGGCCCGCTATTATTAAACTCTCACGCCGGCCAAGAGGCCCTTTTCCCGGGCACGCACGCTCGATGAGCCGGCCCGCTATTATTAAACTCTCACGCCGGCCAAGAGGCCCTTTTCCCGGGCACGCACGCTCGATGAGCCGGCCCGCTATTATTAAACTCTCACGCCGGCCAAGAGGCCTTTTTCCCGGCCACGCACGCTCGCGGAGCCGGCCCGCTATTATTAAACTCTCACGCCTGCAAGGAGGCCTTTTTCCCGGGCACGCACGCTCGCCGGGCCGGCCCGCTATTATTAAACTCTCACGCCTGCAAGGAGGCCTTTTTCCCGGGCACGCACGCTCGCCGGGCCGGCCCGCTATTATTAAACTCTCACGCCTGCAAGGAGGCCTTTTTCCCGGGCACGCACGCTCGCCGGGCCGGCCCGCTATTATTAAACTCTCACGCCTGCAAGGAGGCCTTTTTCCCGGGCACGCACGCTCGCCGGGCCGGCCCGCTATTATTAAACTCTCACGCCTGCAAGGAGGCCTTTTTCCCGGGCACGCACGCTCGCCGGGCCGGCCCGCTATTATTAAACTCTCACGCCGGCCAAGAGGCCCTTTTCCCGGGCACGCACGCTCGATGAGCCGGCCCGCTATTATTAAACTCTCACGCCGGCCAAGAGGCCCTTTTCCCGGGCACGCACGCTCGCCGAGCCGGCCCGCTATTATTAAACTCTCAGGCCCGCTATTATTAAACTCTCACGCCGGCCAAGAGGCCCTTTTCCCGGGCACGCACGCTCGATGAGCCGGCCCGCTATTATTAAACTCTCACGCCTGCAAGGAGGCCTTTTTCCCGGGCACGCACGCTCGCTGAGCCGGCCCGCTATTATTAAACTCTCACGCCGGCCAAGAGGCCCTTTTCCCGGGCACGCACGCTCGCCGAGCCGGCCCGCTATTATTAAACTCTCACGCCGGCCAAGAGGCCTTTTTCCCGGGCACGCACGCTCGCCGAGCCGGCCCGCTATTATTAAACTCTCACGCCGGCCAGGAGGCATTTTTCCCGGGCACGCACGCTCGCCGTGCAGGCCCGCCATTTGCCTACCACACCGCCGTCTGGCGGACACCAAGCGGTACCGCCGACCCCTCCCGTTGAAAATGAATGGGGGATTTTTTTTCAATCCCCCAAGCCGGCCAAGAGGCCTTTTTCCCGGGCACGCACGCTCGATGAGCCGGCCCGCTATTATTAAACTCTTACGCCTGCAAGGAGGCCTTTTTCCCGGGCACGCACGCTCGCCGAGCCGGCCCGCTATTATTAAACTCTCACGCCTGCAAGGAGGCCTTTTTCCCGGGCACGCACGCTCGATGAGCCGGCCCGCTATTATTAAACTCTCACGCCGGCCAGGAGGCATTTTTCCCGGGCACGCACGCTCGCCGTGCAGGCCCGCCATTTGCCTACCACACCGCCGTCTGGCGGACACCACGCGGTACCGCCGACCCCTCCCGTTGAAAATGAATGGGGGATTTTTTTTTACAATCCCCCAAGCCGGCCAAGAGGCCTTTTTCCCGGGCACGCACGCTCGATGAGCCGGCCCGCTATTATTAAACTCTCACGCCGGCCAAGAGGCCCTTTTCCCGGGCACGCACGCTCGATGAGCCGGCCCGCTATTATTAAACTCTCACGCCTGCAAGGAGGCCTTTTTCCCGGGCACGCACGCTCGCTGAGCCGGCCCGCTATTATTAAACTCTCACGCCGGCCAAGAGGCCCTTTTCCCGGGCACGCACGCTCGCCGAGCCGGCCCGCTATTATTAAACTCTCACGCCGGCCAAGAGGCCTTTTTCCCGGGCACGCACGCTCGCCGAGCCGGCCCGCTATTATTAAACTCTCACGCCGGCCAGGAGGCATTTTTCCCGGGCACGCACGCTCGCCGTGCAGGCCCGCCATTTGCCTACCACACCGCCGTCTGGCGGACACCAAGCGGTACCGCCGACCCCTCCCGTTGAAAATGAATGGGGGATTTTTTTTCAATCCCCCAAGCCGGCCAAGAGGCCTTTTTCCCGGGCACGCACGCTCGATGAGCCGGCCCGCTATTATTAAACTCTTACGCCTGCAAGGAGGCCTTTTTCCCGGGCACGCACGCTCGCGGGGCCGGCCCGCTATTATTAAACTCTCACGCCGGCCAAGAGGCCCTTTTCCCGGGCACGCACGCTCGATGAGCCGGCCCGCTATTATTAAACACTCACGCCTGCAAGGAGGCCTTTTTCCCGGGCACGCACGCTCGCCGGGCCGGCCCGCTATTATTAAACTCTCACGCCGGCCAAGAGGCCTTTTTCCCGGGCACGCACGCTCGATGAGCCGGCCCGCTATTATTAAACTCTTACGCCTGCAAGGAGGCCTTTTTCCCGGGCACGCACGCTCGCCGAGCCGGCCCGCTATTATTAAACTCTCACGCCTGCAAGGAGGCCTTTTTCCCGGGCACGCACGCTCGCAGAGCCGGCCCGCTATTATTAAACTCTCACGCCGGCCAGGAGGCCTTTTTCCCGGGCACGCACGCTCGCCGTGCAGGCCCGCCATTTGCCTACCACACCGCCGTCTGGCGGACACCAAGCGGTACCGCCGACCCCTCCCGTTGAAAATGAATGGGGGATTTTTTTTTCAATCCCCCAAGCCGGCCAAGAGGCCTTTTTCCCGGGCACGCACGCTCGATGAGCCGGCCCGCTATTATTAAACTCTCACGCCGGCCAAGAGGCCCTTTTCCCGGGCACGCACGCTCGATGAGCCGGCCCGCTATTATTAAACGCTCACGCCTGCAAGGAGGCCTTTTTCCCGGGCACGCACGCTCGCCGGGCCGGCCCGCTATTATTAAACTCTCACGCCGGCCAAGAGGCCTTTTTCCCGGGCACGCACGCTCTCCGGGCCGGCCCGCTATTATTAAACTCTCACGCCTGCAAGGAGGCCTTTTTCCCGGGCACGCACGCTCGCCGTGCAGGCCCGCCATTTGCCTACCACACCGCCGTCTGGCGGACACCAAGCGGTACCGCCGACCCCTCCCGTTGAAAATGAATGGGGGATTTTTTTTCAATCCCCCAAGCCGGCCAAGAGGCCTTTTTCCCGGGCACGCACGCTCGCCGGGCCGGCCCGCTATTATTAAACGCTCAGGCCGGCCAAGAGGCCCTTTTCCCGGGCACGCACGCTCGCAGAGCCGGTCCGCTATTATTAAACGCTCACGCCTGCAAGGAGGCCTTTTTCCCGGGCACGCACGCTCGCCGGGCCGGCCCGCTATTATTAAACTCTCACCCCTGCAAGGAGGCCTTTTTCCCGGGCACGCACAGCTCGCGGGGCCGGCCCGCTATTATTAAACTCTCACGCCGGCCAAGAGGCCCTTTTCCCGGGCACGCACGCTCGCCGAGCCGGCCCGCTATTATTAAACTCTCACGCCTGCAAGGAGGCCCTTTTCCCGGGCACGCACGCTCGATGAGCCGGCCCGCTATTATTAAACTCTCACGCCTGCAAGGAGGCCTTTTTCCCGGGCACGCACGCTCGCGGGGCCGGCCCGCTATTATTAAACGCTCAGGCCGGCCAAGAGGCCCTTTTCCCGGGCACGCACGCTCGATGAGCCGGCCCGCTATTATTAAACGCTCAGGCCGGCCAAGAGGCCCTTTTCCCGGGCACGCACGCTCGCAGAGCCGGCCCGCTATTATTAAACTCTCACGCCTGCAAGGAGGCCCTTTTCCCGGGCACGCACGCTCGATGAGCCGGCCCGCTATTATTAAACTCTCACGCCTGCAAGGAGGCCTTTTTCCCGGGCACGCACGCTCGCCGGGCCGGCCCGCTATTATTAAACTCTCACGCCGGCCAAGAGGCCTTTTTCCCGTGCACGCACGCTCGCCGAGCCGGCCCGCTATTATTAAACTCTCACGCCTGCAAGGAGGCCTTTTTCCCGGGCACGCACGCTCGCCGGGCCGGCCCGCTATTATTAAACTCTCACGCCTGCAAGGAGGCCTTTTTCCCGGGCACGCACGCTCGCCGGGCCGGCCCGCTATTATTAAACGCTCACGCCTGCAAGGAGGCCTTTTTCCCGGGCACGCACGCTCGCCGGGCCGGCCCGCTATTATTAAACTCTCACGCCGGCCAAGAGGCCCTTTTCCCGGGCACGCACGCTCGATGAGCCGGCCCGCTATTATTAAACTCTCACGCCGGCCAAGAGGCCTTTTTCCCGGGCACGCACGCTCGCCGAGCCGGCCCGCCTTTTGCCTACCACACCGCCGTCTGGCGGACACCGACCCCTGGTACATCTGCCATTGAAAATGAATGGGGGAATTTTTTCAAACTCCCAATCCGAGCAAGAGGCCCCTTTTCCGGCCACACTCGCCCGCCGGGCCGGCCCGCTCTTTACCCCTGGTACCCCCAGCAACACCCCTGGTACCCCCAGCCTTGCCCCTGGTACCTCCCCCATTGAAAATGAATGGTGACCCCTGGTACCCCCAGCAACACCCCTGGTACCCTCAACCTTACCCCTGGTACCCTCAGCTGCACCCCTGGTACCCTCAGCCTTACCCCTGGTACCCCCAGCCAGCTTCGCCCCTGGTACCCCCAGCCTTGCCCCTGGTACCTCCGCCATTGAAAATGAATGGGGGAATTTTTTCAAACTCCCAATACGACCAAGAGGCCCCTTTTCCGGCCAAACTCGCACGCCGGGCCGGCCCGCTCTTTACCCCTGGTACCCCCAGCTCTACCCCTGGTACCCCCGCCATTGAAAATGAATGGGGGAATTTTTTCAAACTCCCAATCCGACCAAGAGGCCCCTTTTCCGGCCACACTCGCCCGCCGGGCCGGCCCGCTCTTTACCCCTGGTACCCCCAGCCTTGCCCCTGGTACCTCCGCCATTGGAAATGAATGGGGGATTTTTTTCAAACTCCCAATCCGACCGAGAGGCCTCTTTCCCGGCCACACTCGCCCGCCGGGCCGGCCCGCTCTTTACCCCTGGTACCCTCAGCGGCACCCCTGGTACCTCCAGCCCTACCCCTGGTACCCTCAGCGGCACCCCTGGTACCCCCAGCGGCACCCCTGGTACCCTCAGCCTTACCCCTGGTACCCCCAGCGGCACCCCTGGTACCCTCAGCCTTACCCCTGGTACCCCCAGCGGCACCCCTGGTACCCTCAGCCTTACCCCTGGTACCCCCAGCGGCACCCCTGGTACCCTCAGCCTTACCCCTGGTACCCCCAGCGGCACCCCTGGTACCTCCAGCCCTACCCCTGGTACCCCCAGCGGCACCCCTGGTACCCTCAGCGGCACCCCTGGTACCCTCAGCCTTACCCCTGGTACCCCCAGCGGCACCCCTGGTACCCTCAGCCTTACCCCTGGTACCCCCAGCCAGCTTCGCCCCTGGTACCCCCAGCCTTGCCCCTGGTACCTCCGCCATTGGAAATGAATGGGGGATTTTTTTCAAACTCCCAATCCGACCGAGTGGCCTCTTTCCCGGCCGCACTCGGCCTCCTCGCCGGCCCCTTCCGGCGCTGCAAACTCCAAGTTTTCAATCCGACCGAGTGGCCTCTTTCCCGGCCGCACTCGGCCTCCTCGCCGGCCCCTTCCGGCTTGCAAACTCCAAGTTTTCAATCCGACCGAGTGGCCTCTTTCCCGGCCGCACTCGGCCTCCTCGCCGGCCCCTTCCGGCGCTGCAAACTCCAAGTTTTCAATCCGACCGAGAGGCCTCCCTCCCGGCCGCACTCGGCCTCCTCGCCGGCCCCTTCCGGCGCTGCAAACTCCAAGTTTTCAATCCGACCGAGAGGCCTCTTTCCCGGCCGCACTCGGCCTCCTCGCCGGCCCTCTCCTTCCGGGCGGGCCGACCCCTGGTACCTCCGCCGCGGAGGAAAAAATATGGGGAATTTTCTCATTCTCCCAATCCGGCCGAGGGGCCCCTCCGCCGGCCACGCTTCGCCTCGTCGCCGGCCCCCCTCCTATGGTGCTCAAGATGACCTCCGCGGGCCGCGCCCCACGCTCCATTCATCCGACCAAGACGCCTCTCCGCCGGCCACGCTTCGCCACGTCGCCGGCCCTCTCTTCCGGTGCTCAAGATGACCTCCGCGGGCCGCGCCGCGCACTCTTCAATCCGACCGAGAGGCC
>NW_028233907.1:0-2500 GCF_054856545.1 Hippocampus guttulatus | reverse complement strand
CAGAAGGACTCGGGCCCCCACCGGGCGGCGCCGGGCAAAGCGACCTTCTATACGCCACATGTCCCGCGCCCTCCGCCGGGCGGGGATTCGGCGCTGGGCTTCTCCCTCTTCGCTCGCCGCTACTGAGGGAATCCTTGTTAGTTTCTTTTCCTCCGCTTAGTAATATGCTTAAATTCAGCGGGTCGTCTCGTCTGATCTGAGGTCGTAGTCGAACGGGGTTAGAGGCGGGGGCGACGGATCGCCTCCCGTCATCGGGGGTCGGCCGTTAACCCCGCGCCTCGCCGGGCGCACGACTCCTACGCGGCCGCGCGGTGCGTCGCGGCGGACTGCGCGGCGGGGGACGGATCCTCCATCGGCAGCCGCCGCGGGCCCCTGCGGCCGCGCGGTGGTCGGGCCCGTCGAGGGCGCGGGCGGTCGGGTCTATACTTAGGGGGACGAGGGCCGTGCCGTCCGCCCCCCCCACCCCCATTTCCCCGTGCGGGGAGGGAAGGTGGGGGGGGTAGGCCGGCGGTGGCCCGCGACGCCCCAACCGCGGGAGGGGGGCGCCCGTGGGCGCCCCGATCCCGATAGATGTACAAGCGACGCTCAGACAGGCGTGGCCCCGGGAGGGACCCGGGGCCGCAAGGTGCGTTCAAAGTGTCGATGATCAATGTGTCCTGCAATTCACATTAGTTCTCGCAGCTAGCTGCGTCCTTCATCGACGCACGAGCCGAGTGATCCACCGCTGAGAGTCGTACGTTTGGTTTGCGGTTTTGGCCAACATTCAGAGAAGGGGTTAAAAAGGGGGATAACGGCGCCTCCGGGCGCTCCTAGCCCCCCCCGCCCCGCCGGCAGGCCGGGGGGGGACTTCGGAGACATTGAACCCCCCGCTCGCCGCCGAAGGTGGCGAGAAGGTTGGGTACCCGGCGACTGGGGGTAAGGTTCCGAGGTCGGCCAGGTCGCGATGGCACCGGCGGGGGAGTGGTCCCCGACGCCGGCCGCGGCCCGGCCTGGACTATGGGAGCGTTGACAAGGCGGACGGGACGTCGACGACCGCGCGGGACGCGCGGGGTGGGGCGGTCGGGGAACGCCGACGGGCGCCTGACCGGGGGGGGGGGCCGGCGGGGGCCGGGCGGGACGCGGGGAGCGGCCGGCCGCGCGACGACGCGAACCGACATACACCCCGCGCCCGACACCGTCCTCCTGACCTTCCTCCCCCCCCCGCGACGCCCGCGGCGCACCCGCCCGCCGCCCCGCGGCCGCGCGGCCGCCGCCGCCCGCCGCCTATCGGCGTTTCTCACGCTTCGGACTCGGGGGGCCGGGGCGCGGCGGGGAGCGCCCCGGCGCCGCCGCCGACGGCACCGCGGGGTCGGGCCGCGGGGGCTGGGGGCCACGTGCCCCCGCCCCGCGCCTCTCCCCGCGGGCCGCCTTCGACGTCGCCGCCGCCGCCGCCGCCGCCGTCCTCCTCCGCCCGTGTGTTCGCTCTGGACTCGGGGGGCCGGGGAGCGCCGGGGTGCGCCGGCGCCGCCGCCGACGGCACCGCGGGGTCGGGCCGCGGGGGCTGGGGGCGCTTACGGGTCGGGGCGGGGGTGTAGGCGACCGGCCAAAGACCGGCACCGTACCCCCCGCCCGTCTCCTTCACGCCCCCGCCCCGCGCCTCTCCCCGCGGGCCGCCTTCGACGTCGCCACCGCCGCCGCCGCCGCCACCGCCGTCCTCCTCCGCCCAACCGTTTGCATCTGTTCGCTCATGACTCGGGAGGCCGGGGCGCGCCGGGGTGCGTCGGCGCCGCCTCCGACGGCACCGCGGGGTCGGGCCGCGGGGGCTGGGGGCCACGTGCCCCCGCCCCGCGCCTCTCCCCGCGGGCCGCCTTCAACGTCGCCGCCGCCGCCGCCGCCGCCGCCACCGCCGTCCTCCTCCGCCCATCCGTTTGCATCTGTCCGCTCATGACTCGGGAGGCCGGGGTGCGCCGGCGCCGCCTCCGACGGCACCGCGGGGTCGGGCCGCGGGGGCTGGGGGCCACGTGCCCCCGCCCCGCGCCTCTCCCCGCGGGCCGCCTTCGACGTCGCCGCCGCCGCCTCCGTCCTCCTCCGCCCATCCGTCCGCTCCGAACTCGGGAGGCCGGGGTGCGCCGGCGCCGCCTCCGACGGCACCGCGGGGTCGGGCCGCGGGGGCTGGGGGCCACGTGCCCCCGCCCCGCGCCTCTCCCCGCGTGCCGCCTTCGACGTCGCCGCCGCCGCCGCCGTCCTCCTCCGCCCATCCATCCGCTCCGAACTCGGGAGGCCGGGGTGCGCCGGCGCCGCCTCCGACGGCACCGCGGGGTCGGGCCGCGGGGGCTGGGGGCCACGTGCCCCCGCCCCGCGCCTCTCCCCGCGGGCCGCCTTCGACGTCGCCGCCGCCGCCGCCGTCCTCCTCCGTCCATCCGTTTGCATCTGTCCGCTCCGAACTCGGGAGGCCGGGGTGCGCCGGCGCCGCCTCCGACGGCACCGCGGGGTCGGGCCGCGGGGGGCTGGGGGCCACGTG
>NW_028233906.1:55000-62500 GCF_054856545.1 Hippocampus guttulatus | reverse complement strand
AGGCTGAGGGTACCAGGGGTGCCGCTGAGGGTACCAGGGGTGCCGCTGGGGGTACCAGGGGTGCCGCTGAGGGTACCAGGGGTGCCGCTGAGGGTACCAGGGGTAGGGCTGGAGGTACCAGGGGTGCCGCTGGGGGTACCAGGGGTAAGGCTGAGGGTACCAGGGGTGCCGCTGGGGGTACCAGGGGTAAGGCTGAGGGTACCAGGGGTGCCGCTGGGGGTACCAGGGGTAAGGCTGAGGGTACCAGGGGTGCCGCTGGGGGTACCAGGGGTGCCGCTGAGGGTACCAGGGGTAGGGCTGGAGGTACCAGGGGTGCCGCTGAGGGTACCAGGGGTAAAGAGCGGGCCGGCCCGGCGGGCGAGTGTGGCCGGGAAAGAGGCCTCTCGGTCGGATTGGGAGTTTGAAAAAAATCCCCCATTCATTTCCAATGGCGGAGGTACCAGGGGCAAGGCTGGGGGTACCAGGGGTAAAGAGCGGGCCGGCCCGGCGGGCGAGTGTGGCCGGAAAAGGGGCCTCTTGGTCGGATTGGGAGTTTGAAAAAATTCCCCCATTCATTTTCAATGGCGGGGGTACCAGGGGTAGAGCTGGGGGTACCAGGGGTAAAGAGCGGGCCGGCCCGGCGTGCGAGTTTGGCCGGAAAAGGGGCCACTCGGTCGGATTGGGAGTTTGAAAAAAATCCCCCATTCATTTCCAATGGCGGAGGTACCAGGGGCAAGGCTGGGGGTACCAGGGGCGAAGCTGGCTGGGGGTACCAGGGGTAAGGCTGAGGGTACCAGGGGTGCCGCTGGGGGTACCAGGGGTGTTGCTGGGGGTACCAGGGGTAAGGTTGAGGGTACCAGGGGTGTTGCTGGGGGTACCAGGGGTCACCATTCATTTTCAATGGGGGAGGTACCAGGGGCAAGGCTGGGGGTACCAGGGGTGTTGCTGGGGGTACCAGGGGTAAAGAGCGGGCCGGCCCGGCGGGCGAGTGTGGCCGGAAAAGGGGCCTCTTGCTCGGATTGGGAGTTTGAAAAAATTCCCCCATTCATTTTCAATGGCAGATGTACCAGGGGTCGGTGTCCGCCAGACGGCGGTGTGGTAGGCAAAAGGCGGGCCGGCTCGGCGAGCGTGCGTGCCCGGGAAAAAGGCCTCTTGGCCGGCGTGAGAGTTTAATAATAGCGGGCCGGCTCATCGAGCGTGCGTGCCCGGGAAAAGGGCCTCTTGGCCGGCGTGAGAGTTTAATAATAGCGGGCCGGCCCGGCGAGCGTGCGTGCCCGGGAAAAAGGCCTCCTTGCAGGCGTGAGCGTTTAATAATAGCGGGCCGGCCCGGCGAGCGTGCGTGCCCGGGAAAAAGGCCTCCTTGCAGGCGTGAGAGTTTAATAATAGCGGGCCGGCCCGGCGAGCGTGCGTGCCCGGGAAAAAGGCCTCCTTGCAGGCGTGAGAGTTTAATAATAGCGGGCCGGCTCGGCGAGCGTGCGTGCCCGGGAAAAAGGCCTCTTGGCCGGCGTGAGAGTTTAATAATAGCGGGCCGGCTCATCGAGCGTGCGTGCCCGGGAAAAGGGCCTCTTGGCCGGCGTGAGAGTTTAATAATAGCGGGCCGGCCCGGCGAGCGTGCGTGCCCGGGAAAAAGGCCTCCTTGCAGGCGTGAGAGTTTAATAATAGCGGGCCGGCCCGGCGAGCGTGCGTGCCCGGGAAAAAGGCCTCCTTGCAGGCGTGAGAGTTTAATAATAGCGGGCCGGCTCGGCGAGCGTGCGTGCCCGGGAAAAAGGCCTCTTGGCCGGCGTGAGAGTTTAATAATAGCGGGCCGGCCCGGCGAGCGTGCGTGCCCGGGAAAAAGGCCTCCTTGCAGGGGTGAGAGTTTAATAATAGCGGGCCGGCCCGGCGAGCGTGCGTGCCCGGGAAAAAGGCCTCCTTGCAGGCGTGAGCGTTTAATAATAGCGGGCCGGCCCGGCGAGCGTGCGTGCCCGGGAAAAAGGCCTCCTTGCAGGCGTGAGAGTTTAATAATAGCGGGCCGGCCCGGCGAGCGTGCGTGCCCGGGAAAAAGGCCTCCTTGCAGGCGTGAGAGTTTAATAATAGCGGGCCGGCTCGGCGAGCGTGCGTGCCCGGGAAAAGGGCCTCTTGGCCGGCGTGAGAGTTTAATAATAGCGGGCCTGAGAGTTTAATAATAGCGGGCCGGCTCATCGAGCGTGCGTGCCCGGGAAAAGGGCCTCTTGGCCGGCGTGAGAGTTTAATAATAGCGGGCCGGCCCGGCGAGCGTGCGTGCCCGGGAAAAAGGCCTCCTTGCAGGCGTGAGAGTTTAATAATAGCGGGCCGGCCCGGCGAGCGTGCGTGCCCGGGAAAAAGGCCTCCTTGCAGGCGTGAGAGTTTAATAATAGCGGGCCGGCCCGGCGAGCGTGCGTGCCCGGGAAAAAGGCCTCCTTGCAGGCGTGAGAGTTTAATAATAGCGGGCCTGAGAGTTTAATAATAGCGGGCCGGCTCATCGAGCGTGCGTGCCCGGGAAAAGGGCCTCTTGGCCGGCGTGAGAGTTTAATAATAGCGGGCCGGCCCGGCGAGCGTGCGTGCCCGGGAAAAAGGCCTCCTTGCAGGCGTGAGAGTTTAATAATAGCGGGCCGGCCCGGCGAGCGTGCGTGCCCGGGAAAAAGGCCTCCTTGCAGGCGTGAGAGTTTAATAATAGCGGGCCGGCCCGGCGAGCGTGCGTGCCCGGGAAAAAGGCCTCCTTGCAGGCGTGAGAGTTTAATAATAGCGGGCCGGCCCGGCGAGCGTGCGTGCCCGGGAAAAAGGCCTCCTTGCAGGCGTGAGAGTTTAATAATAGCGGGCCGGCCCGGCGAGCGTGCGTGCCCGGGAAAAAGGCCTCCTTGCAGGCGTGAGAGTTCAATAATAGCGGGCCGGCCCGGCGAGCGTGCGTGCCCGGGAAAAAGGCCTCCTTGCAGGCGTGAGAGTTTAATAATAGCGGGCCGGCCCGGCGAGCGTGCGTGCCCGGGAAAAAGGCCTCTTGGCCGGCGTGAGAGTTTAATAATAGCGGGCCGGCCCCGCGAGCGTGCGTGCCCGGGAAAAAGGCCTCCTTGCAGGGGTGAGAGTTTAATAATAGCGGGCCGGCCCGGCGAGCGTGCGTGCCCGGGAAAAAGGCCTCTTGGCCGGCGTGGGAGATTGAAAAAATTCCCCCATTCATTTTCAATGGCGGGGGTACCAGGGGTAGAGCTGGGGGTACCAGGGGTAAAGAGCGGGCCGGCCCGGCGTGCGAGTTTGGCCGGAAAAGAGGCCTCTTGGTCGGATTGGGAGATTGAAAAAATTCCCCCATTCATTTTCAATGGCGGGGGTACCAGGGGTAGAGCTGGGGGTACCAGGGGTAAAGAGCGGGCCGGCCCGGCGTGCGAGTTTGGCCGGAAAAGAGGCCTCTTGGTCGGATTGGGAGATTGAAAAAATTCCCCCATTCATTTTCAATGGCGGGGGTACCAGGGGTAGAGCTGGGGGTACCAGGGGTAAAGAGCGGGCCGGCCCGGCGTGCGAGTTTGGCCGGAAAAGAGGCCTCTTGGTCGGATTGGGAGATTGAAAAAATTCCCCCATTCATTTTCAATGGCGGGGGTACCAGGGGTAGAGCTGGGGGTACCAGGGGTAAAGAGCGGGCCGGCCCGGCGTGCGAGTTTGGCCGGAAAAGAGGCCTCTTGGTCGGATTGGGAGATTGAAAAAATTCCCCCATTCATTTTCAATGGCGGGGGTACCAGGGGTAGAGCTGGGGGTACCAGGGGTAAAGAGCGGGCCGGCCCGGCGTGCGAGTTTGGCCGGAAAAGAGGCCTCTTGGTCGGATTGGGAGATTGAAAAAATTCCCCCATTCATTTTCAATGGCGGGGGTACCAGGGGTAGAGCTGGGGGTACCAGGGGTAAAGAGCGGGCCGGCCCGGCGTGCGAGTTTGGCCGGAAAAGAGGCCTCTTGGTCGGATTGGGAGATTGAAAAAATTCCCCCATTCATTTTCAATGGCGGGGGTACCAGGGGTAGAGCTGGGGGTACCAGGGGTAAAGAGCGGGCCGGCCCGGCGTGCGAGTTTGGCCGGAAAAGAGGCCTCTTGGTCGGATTGGGAGATTGAAAAAATTCCCCCATTCATTTTCAATGGCGGGGGTACCAGGGGTAGAGCTGGGGGTACCAGGGGTAAAGAGCGGGCCGGCCCGGCGTGCGAGTGTGGCCGGGAAAGAGCCCTCCTGGCCGGCCTGGGAGATTGAAAAAAATTCCCCCATTCATTTTCAATGGCGGGGGTACCAGGGGTAAAGAGCGGGCCGGCCCAGCGTGCGAGTTTGGCCGGGAAAGGGGCCTCCTGGCCGGCCTGGGGGATTAAAAAAATTCCCCCATTCATTTTCAATGGCGGGGGTACCAGGGGTAGCAGTACCGATTTTGGTCGTTAGGGGCGCTGTAGTAGGTAAACCAGATATGCGGAGTTAGGGGGTCAAGAAGGCGAAAGGCTTAGAAAGTGACCGTTCACCAAAATACTTTCCGAAACGTATATAGGGGGGCATGTGTCGGACGAGTCACCATGCTTTCTCGATGCTGGAGGTACCAGGGGCACAAAGTTGGCCGGGAAAGATGCCTCTTAGGCGGATTGAAAGCATGAGAAAATGCCCCCCATTCATTTTCAATGGCGGAGAGCGGGCCGGCCCCGCAGCCGAGTGTGGCCGGCGGAGAGGCGTCTCGGTCGGATGAATGAAGCGTGGAGCCGGCCTCTGACGGCGGAGCTCCGCACTTTCGAATATTTTCTATCTCCCCCTCCGGGCGGTCGACGGCAGTTGGGAAGGCCGCCCGAGAGGCGCCCGGGGCGGATACCTCGGGCGAAAAGCCGGCCTCTGACGGCGGAGCTCCGCACTTTCGAATATTTTCTATTTCCCCCTCCGGGCGGTCGACGGCAGTTGGGAAGGCCGCCCGAGAGGCGCCCGGGGCGGATACCTCGGGCGAAAAGCCGGCCTCTGACGGCGGAGCTCCGCACTTTCGAATATTTTCTATCTCCCCCTCCGGGCGGCCGACGGCAGTTGGGAAGGCCGCCCGAGAGGCGCCCGGGGCGGATACCTCGGGCGAAAAGCCGGCCTCTGACGGCGGAGCTCCGCACTTTCGAATATTTTCTATTTCCCCCTCCGGGCGGCCGACGGCAGTTGGGAAGGCCGCCCGAGAGGCGCCCGGGGCGGATACCTCGGGCGAAAAGCCGGCCTCTGACGGCGGAGCTCCGCACTTTCGAATATTTTCTATTTCCCCCTCCGGGCGGCCGACGGCAGTTGGGAAGGCCGCCCGAGAGGCGCCCGGGGCGGATACCTCGTGCGAAAAGCCGGCCTCTGACGGCGGAGCTCCGCACTTTCGAATATTTTCTATTTCCCCCTCCGGGCGGCCGACGGCAGTTGGGAAGGCCGCCCGAGAGGCGCCCGGGGCGGATACCTCGGGCGAAAAGCCGGCCTCTGACGGCGGAGCTCCGCACTTTCGAATATTTTCTATTTCCCCCTCCGGGCGGCCGACGGCAGTTGGGAAGGCCGCCCGAGAGGCGCCCGGGGCGGATACCTCGGGCGAAAACCCGGCCTCTGACGGCGGAGCTCCGCACTTTCGAATATTTTCTATTTCCCCCTCCGGGCGGCCGACGGCAGTTGGGAAGGCCGCCCGAGAGGCGCCCCGGGGCGGATACCTCGGGCGAAAAGCCGGCCTCTGACGGCGGAGCTCCGCACTTTCGAATATTTTCTATTTCCCCCTCCGGGCGGCCGACGGCAGTTGGGAAGGTCGCCCGAGAGGCGCCCCGGGGCGGATACCCCGGGCGAAAAGCCGGCCTCTGACGGCGGAGCTCCGCACTTTCGAATATTTTCTATTTCCCCCTCCGGGCGGCTGACGGCAGGTGGGAAGGCCGCCCATTCATTTTCAATGGCGGAGGTACCAGGGGTGCCGCTGAGGGTACCAGGGGTGCCGCTGAGGGTACCAGGGGTGCAGCTGAGGGTACCAGGGGTGCCGCTGAGGGTACCAGGGGTGCCGATGAGGGTACCAGGGGTACGGCTGAGGGTACCAGGGGTGCCGCTGAGGGTACCAGGGGTGCCGCTGAGGGTACCAGGGGTTCGGCTGAGGGTACCAGGGGTACGGCTGAGGGTACCAGGGGTGCCGCTGAGGGTACCAGGGGTGCCGCTGAGGGTACCAGGGGTGCGGCTGAGGGTACCAGGGGTAAGGCTGAGGGTACCAGGGGTGCCGCTGAGGGTACCAGGGGTGCGGCTGAGGGTACCAGGGGTAAGGCTGAGGGTACCAGGGGTAAGGCTGAGGGTACCAGGGGTAAGGCTGAGGGTACCAGGGGTACGGCTGGAGGTACCAGGGGTAAGGCTGGAGGTACCAGGGGTAAGGCTGGAGGTACCAGGGGTAAGGCTGGAGGTACCAGGGGTTAGGCTGGAGGTACCAGGGGTAAGGCTGGGGGTACCAGGGGTAAGGCTGAGGGTACCAGGGGCGAAGCTGGCTGGGGGTACCAGGGGTTGGGCTGAGGGTACCAGGGGTTGGGCTGAGGGTACCAGGGGTAAGGCTGAGGGTACCAGGGGCGAAGCTGGCTGGGGGTACCAGGGGTGTTGCTGAGGGTACCAGGGGTGCCGCTGAGGGTACCAGGGGTTAGGCTGGGGGTACCAGGGGTTGAGCTGAGGGTACCAGGGGTAAGGCTGAGGGTACCAGGGGTGTTGCTGGGGGTACCAGGGGTCGCCATTCATTTTCAATGGGGGAGGTACCAGGGGTAGGGCTGGGGGTACCAGGGGTAAAGAGCGGACCGGCTCGCCGGCCGAGCGTGGCCGAAAAAGAGGCCTCCTGGCCGGATTGAGAAATTAAAAAAATTCCCCCATTCATTTTCAATGGCGGGGGTACCAGGGGTATGCAGTACCGATTTTGGTCGTTAGGGGCGCTGTAGTAGGTAAACCAGATATGGGGAGTTAGGGGGTCAAGAAGGCTAAAAGGCTTAGAAAGTGAGCGTTCACCAAAATACTTTCCGAAACGTATATAGGTGAGCATGTTTTGAATGGGTGACCTCCAGGGCGACACAGGGGAGGCCCCTAAGAGTATAATCAGACCATCGTGAGGGTGTTTCCAGCCACCCAAAAGCACTGGAACGGCCTCTGACGGCGGAGCTCCGCACTATCGAATATTTTCTATTTCCCCCTCCAGGCGGTCGACGGCAGTTGGGAAGGCCGCCCGAGAGGCGCCCGGGGCGGATACCCCGTGCGAAAACCCGGCCTCTGACGGCGGAGCTCCGCACTTTCGAATATTTTCTGTTTCCCCCTCCGGGCGGTCGACGGCAGTTGGGAAGGCCGCCCGAGAGGCGCCCGGGGCGGATACCCCGTGCGAAAACCCGGCCTCTGACGGCGGAGCTCCGCACTTTCGAATATTTTCTGTTTCCCCCTCCGGGCGGTCGACGGCAGTTGGGAAGGCCGCCCGAGAGGCGCCCGGGGCGGATACCCCGTGCGAAAACCCGGCCTCTGACGGCGGAGCTCCGCACTTTCGAACATTTTCTGTTTCCCCCTCCGGGCGGTCGACGGCAGTTG
>NW_028233906.1:35000-42500 GCF_054856545.1 Hippocampus guttulatus | reverse complement strand
TTCATTTCCAATGGCGGAGGTACCAGGGGCAAGGCTGGGGGTACCAGGGGTAAAGAGCGGGCCGGCCCGGCGGGCGAGTGTGGCCGGAAAAGGGGCCTCTTGGTCGGATTGGGAGTTTGAAAAAATTCCCCCATTCATTTTCAATGGCGGGGGTACCAGGGGTAGAGCTGGGGGTACCAGGGGTAAAGAGCGGGCCGGCCCGGCGTGCGAGTTTGGCCGGAAAAGGGGCCACTCGGTCGGATTGGGAGTTTGAAAAAAATCCCCCATTCATTTCCAATGGCGGAGGTACCAGGGGCAAGGCTGGGGGTACCAGGGGCGAAGCTGGCTGGGGGTACCAGGGGTAAGGCTGAGGGTACCAGGGGTGCCGCTGGGGGTACCAGGGGTGTTGCTGGGGGTACCAGGGGTAAGGTTGAGGGTACCAGGGGTGTTGCTGGGGGTACCAGGGGTCACCATTCATTTTCAATGGGGGAGGTACCAGGGGCAAGGCTGGGGGTACCAGGGGTGTTGCTGGGGGTACCAGGGGTAAAGAGCGGGCCGGCCCGGCGGGCGAGTGTGGCCGGAAAAGGGGCCTCTTGCTCGGATTGGGAGTTTGAAAAAATTCCCCCATTCATTTTCAATGGCAGATGTACCAGGGGTCGGTGTCCGCCAGACGGCGGTGTGGTAGGCAAAAGGCGGGCCGGCTCGGCGAGCGTGCGTGCCCGGGAAAAAGGCCTCTTGGCCGGCGTGAGAGTTTAATAATAGCGGGCCGGCTCATCGAGCGTGCGTGCCCGGGAAAAGGGCCTCTTGGCCGGCGTGAGAGTTTAATAATAGCGGGCCGGCCCGGCGAGCGTGCGTGCCCGGGAAAAAGGCCTCCTTGCAGGCGTGAGCGTTTAATAATAGCGGGCCGGCCCGGCGAGCGTGCGTGCCCGGGAAAAAGGCCTCCTTGCAGGCGTGAGAGTTTAATAATAGCGGGCCGGCCCGGCGAGCGTGCGTGCCCGGGAAAAAGGCCTCCTTGCAGGCGTGAGAGTTTAATAATAGCGGGCCGGCTCGGCGAGCGTGCGTGCCCGGGAAAAAGGCCTCTTGGCCGGCGTGAGAGTTTAATAATAGCGGGCCGGCTCATCGAGCGTGCGTGCCCGGGAAAAGGGCCTCTTGGCCGGCGTGAGAGTTTAATAATAGCGGGCCGGCCCGGCGAGCGTGCGTGCCCGGGAAAAAGGCCTCCTTGCAGGCGTGAGAGTTTAATAATAGCGGGCCGGCCCGGCGAGCGTGCGTGCCCGGGAAAAAGGCCTCCTTGCAGGCGTGAGAGTTTAATAATAGCGGGCCGGCTCGGCGAGCGTGCGTGCCCGGGAAAAAGGCCTCTTGGCCGGCGTGAGAGTTTAATAATAGCGGGCCGGCCCGGCGAGCGTGCGTGCCCGGGAAAAAGGCCTCCTTGCAGGGGTGAGAGTTTAATAATAGCGGGCCGGCCCGGCGAGCGTGCGTGCCCGGGAAAAAGGCCTCCTTGCAGGCGTGAGCGTTTAATAATAGCGGGCCGGCCCGGCGAGCGTGCGTGCCCGGGAAAAAGGCCTCCTTGCAGGCGTGAGAGTTTAATAATAGCGGGCCGGCCCGGCGAGCGTGCGTGCCCGGGAAAAAGGCCTCCTTGCAGGCGTGAGAGTTTAATAATAGCGGGCCGGCTCGGCGAGCGTGCGTGCCCGGGAAAAGGGCCTCTTGGCCGGCGTGAGAGTTTAATAATAGCGGGCCTGAGAGTTTAATAATAGCGGGCCGGCTCGGCGAGCGTGCGTGCCCGGGAAAAAGGCCTCCTTGCAGGCGTGAGAGTTTAATAATAGCGGGCCGGCCCGGCGAGCGTGCGTGCCCGGGAAAAAGGCCTCCTTGCAGGCGTGAGAGTTTAATAATAGCGGGCCGGCCCGGCGAGCGTGCGTGCCCGGGAAAAAGGCCTCCTTGCAGGCGTGAGAGTTTAATAATAGCGGGCCGGCTCGGCGAGCGTGCGTGCCCGGGAAAAAGGCCTCTTGGCCGGCGTGAGAGTTTAATAATAGCGGGCCGGCCCGGCGAGCGTGCGTGCCCGGGAAAAAGGCCTCCTTGCAGGCGTGAGAGTTTAATAATAGCGGGCCGGCTCATCGAGCGTGCGTGCCCGGGAAAAGGGCCTCCTTGCAGGCGTGAGAGTTTAATAATAGCGGACCGGCTCTGCGAGCGTGCGTGCCCGGGAAAAGGGCCTCTTGGCCGGCGTGAGAGTTTAATAATAGCGGGCCGGCCCGGCGAGCGTGCGTGCCCGGGAAAAAGGCCTCCTTGCAGGCGTGAGAGTTTAATAATAGCGGGCCGGCTCTGCGAGCGTGCGTGCCCGGGAAAAGGGCCTCCTTGCAGGCGTAAGAGTTTAATAATAGCGGGCCGGCTCATCGAGCGTGCGTGCCCGGGAAAAAGGCCTCTTGGCCGGCTTGGGGGATTGAAAAAAAATCCCCCATTCATTTTCAACGGGAGGGGTCGGCGGTACCGCTTGGTGTCCGCCAGACGGCGGTGTGGTAGGCAAATGGCGGGCCTGCACGGCGAGCGTGCGTGCCCGGGAAAAATGCCTCCTGGCCGGCGTGAGAGTTTAATAATAGCGGGCCGGCTCGGCGAGCGTGCGTGCCCGGGAAAAAGGCCTCTTGGCCGGCGTGAGAGTTTAATAATAGCGGGCCGGCTCGGCGAGCGTGCGTGCCCGGGAAAAAGGCCTCCTTGCAGGCATGAGAGTTTAATAATAGCGGGCCGGCTCCGCGAGCGTGCGTGGCCGGGAAAAAGGCCTCTTGGCCGGCGTGAGAGTTTAATAATAGCGGGCCGGCTCATCGAGCGTGCGTGCCCGGGAAAAGGGCCTCTTGGCCGGCGTGAGAGTTTAATAATAGCGGGCCGGCCCGGCGAGCGTGCGTGCCCGGGAAAAAGGCCTCCTTGCAGGCGTGAGCGTTTAATAATAGCGGGCCGGCTCATCGAGCGTGCGTGCCCGGGAAAAGGGCCTCTTGGCCGGCGTGAGAGTTTAATAATAGCGGGCCGGCTCATCGAGCGTGCGTGCCCGGGAAAAAGGCCTCTTGGCCGGCTTGGGGGATTGAAAAAAAAATCCCCCATTCATTTTCAACGGGAGGGGTCGGCGGTACCGCTTGGTGTCCGCCAGACGGCGGTGTGGTAGGCAAATGGCGGGCCTGCACGGCGAGCGTGCGTGCCCGGGAAAAATGCCTCCTGGCCGGCGTGAGAGTTTAATAATAGCGGGCCGGCTCGGCGAGCGTGCGTGCCCGGGAAAAAGGCCTCTTGGCCGGCGTGAGAGTTTAATAATAGCGGGCCGGCTCGGCGAGCGTGCGTGCCCGGGAAAAAGGCCTCCTTGCAGGCGTGAGAGTTTAATAATAGCGGGCCGGCTCATCGAGCGTGCGTGCCCGGGAAAAGGGCCTCTTGGCCGGCGTGAGAGTTTAATAATAGCGGGCCGGCTCATCGAGCGTGCGTGCCCGGGAAAAAGGCCTCTTGGCCGGCTTGGGGGATTGAAAAAAAAATCCCCCATTCATTTTCAACGGGAGGGGTCGGCGGTACCGCTTGGTGTCCGCCAGACGGCGGTGTGGTAGGCAAATGGCGGGCCTGCACGGCGAGCGTGCGTGCCCGGGAAAAATGCCTCCTGGCCGGCGTGAGAGTTTAATAATAGCGGGCCGGCTCGGCGAGCGTGCGTGCCCGGGAAAAAGGCCTCTTGGCCGGCGTGAGAGTTTAATAATAGCGGGCCGGCTCGGCGAGCGTGCGTGCCCGGGAAAAAGGCCTCCTTGCAGGCGTGAGAGTTTAATAATAGCGGGCCGGCTCATCGAGCGTGCGTGCCCGGGAAAAGGGCCTCTTGGCCGGCGTGAGAGTTTAATAATAGCGGGCCTGAGAGTTTAATAATAGCGGGCCGGCTCGGCGAGCGTGCGTGCCCGGGAAAAGGGCCTCTTGGCCGGCGTGAGAGTTTAATAATAGCGGGCCGGCTCGGCGAGCGTGCGTGCCCGGGAAAAAGGCCTCCTTGCAGGCGTAAGAGTTTAATAATAGCGGGCCGGCTCATCGAGCGTGCGTGCCCGGGAAAAAGGCCTCTTGGCCGGCTTGGGGGATTGAAAAAAAATCCCCCATTCATTTTCAACGGGAGGGGTCGGCGGTACCGCTTGGTGTCCGCCAGACGGCGGTGTGGTAGGCAAATGGCGGGCCTGCACGGCGAGCGTGCGTGCCCGGGAAAAATGCCTCCTGGCCGGCGTGAGAGTTTAATAATAGCGGGCCGGCCCGGCGAGCGTGCGTGCCCGGGAAAAAGGCCTCCTTGCAGGCGTGAGAGTTTAATAATAGCGGGCCGGCCCGGCGAGCGTGCGTGCCCGGGAAAAAGGCCTCCTTGCAGGCGTGAGAGTTTAATAATAGCGGGCCGGCCCGGCGAGCGTGCGTGCCCGGGAAAAAGGCCTCCTTGCAGGCGTGAGAGTTTAATAATAGCGGGCCGGCTCCGCGAGCGTGCGTGGCCGGGAAAAAGGCCTCTTGGCCGGCGTGAGAGTTTAATAATAGCGGGCCGGCTCATCGAGCGTGCGTGCCCGGGAAAAGGGCCTCTTGGCCGGCGTGAGAGTTTAATAATAGCGGGCCGGCTCATCGAGCGTGCGTGCCCGGGAAAAGGGCCTCTTGGCCGGCGTGAGAGTTTAATAATAGCGGGCCGGCCCGGCGAGCGTGCGTGCCCGGGAAAAAGGCCTCCTTGCAGGCGTGAGAGTTTAATAATAGCGGGCCGGCCCGGCGAGCGTGCGTGCCCGGGAAAAAGGCCTCCTTGCAGGCGTGAGAGTTTAATAATAGCGGGCCGGCCCGGCGAGCGTGCGTGCCCGGGAAAAAGGCCTCCTTGCAGGCGTGAGAGTTTAATAATAGCGGGCCGGCCCGGCGAGCGTGCGTGCCCGGGAAAAAGGCCTCCTTGCAGGCGTGAGAGTTTAATAATAGCGGGCCGGCCCGGCGAGCGTGCGTGCCCGGGAAAAAGGCCTCTTGGCCGGCGTGGGAGATTGAAAAAATTCCCCCATTCATTTTCAATGGCGGGGGTACCAGGGGTAGAGCTGGGGGTACCAGGGGTAAAGAGCGGGCCGGCCCGGCGTGCGAGTTTGGCCGGAAAAGAGGCCTCTTGGTCGGATTGGGAGATTGAAAAAATTCCCCCATTCATTTTCAATGGCGGGGGTACCAGGGGTAGAGCTGGGGGTACCAGGGGTAAAGAGCGGGCCGGCCCGGCGTGCGAGTTTGGCCGGAAAAGAGGCCTCTTGGTCGGATTGGGAGATTGAAAAAATTCCCCCATTCATTTTCAATGGCGGGGGTACCAGGGGTAGAGCTGGGGGTACCAGGGGTAAAGAGCGGGCCGGCCCGGCGTGCGAGTTTGGCCGGAAAAGAGGCCTCTTGGTCGGATTGGGAGATTGAAAAAATTCCCCCATTCATTTTCAATGGCGGGGGTACCAGGGGTAGAGCTGGGGGTACCAGGGGTAAAGAGCGGGCCGGCCCGGCGTGCGAGTGTGGCCGGGAAAGAGCCCTCCTGGCCGGCCTGGGAGATTGAAAAAAATTCCCCCATTCATTTTCAATGGCGGGGGTACCAGGGGTAAAGAGCGGGCCGGCCCAGCGTGCGAGTTTGGCCGGGAAAGGGGCCTCCTGGCCGGCCTGGGGGATTAAAAAAATTCCCCCATTCATTTTCAATGGCGGGGGTACCAGGGGTAGCAGTACCGATTTTGGTCGTTAGGGGCGCTGTAGTAGGTAAACCACATATGCGGAGTTAGGGGGTCAAGAAGGCGAAAGGCTTAGAAAGTGACCGTTCACCAAAATACTTTCCGAAACGTATATAGGGGGGCATGTGTCGGACGAGTCACCATGCTTTCTCGATGCTGGAGGTACCAGGGGCACAAAGTTGGCCGGGAAAGATGCCTCTTAGGCGGATTGAAAGCATGAGAAAATGCCCCCCATTCATTTTCAATGGCGGAGAGTGGGCCGGCCCCGCAGCCGAGTGTGGCCGGCGGAGAGGCGTCTCGGTCGGATGAATGAAGCGTGGAGCCGGCCTCTGACGGCGGAGCTCCGCACTTTCGAATATTTTCTATCTCCCCCTCCGGGCGGTCGACGGCAGTTGGGAAGGCCGCCCGAGAGGCGCCCGGGGCGGATACCTCGGGCGAAAAGCCGGCCTCTGACGGCGGAGCTCCGCACTTTCGAATATTTTCTATTTCCCCCTCCGGGCGGTCGACGGCAGTTGGGAAGGCCGCCCGAGAGGCGCCCGGGGCGGATACCTCGGGCGAAAAGCCGGCCTCTGACGGCGGAGCTCCGCACTTTCGAATATTTTCTATCTCCCCCTCCGGGCGGCCGACGGCAGTTGGGAAGGCCGCCCGAGAGGCGCCCGGGGCGGATACCTCGGGCGAAAAGCCGGCCTCTGACGGCGGAGCTCCGCACTTTCGAATATTTTCTATTTCCCCCTCCGGGCGGCCGACGGCAGTTGGGAAGGCCGCCCGAGAGGCGCCCGGGGCGGATACCTCGGGCGAAAAGCCGGCCTCTGACGGCGGAGCTCCGCACTTTCGAATATTTTCTATTTCCCCCTCCGGGCGGCCGACGGCAGTTGGGAAGGCCGCCCGAGAGGCGCCCGGGGCGGATACCTCGGGCGAAAAGCCGGCCTCTGACGGCGGAGCTCCGCACTTTCGAATATTTTCTATTTCCCCCTCCGGGCGGCCGACGGCAGTTGGGAAGGCCGCCCGAGAGGCGCCCGGGGCGGATACCTCGGGCGAAAAGCCGGCCTCTGACGGCGGAGCTCCGCACTTTCGAATATTTTCTATTTCCCCCTCCGGGCGGCCGACGGCAGTTGGGAAGGCCGCCCGAGAGGCGCCCGGGGCGGATACCTCGGGCGAAAAGCCGGCCTCTGACGGCGGAGCTCCGCACTTTCGAATATTTTCTATTTCCCCCTCCGGGCGGCCGACGGCAGTTGGGAAGGCCGCCCGAGAGGCGCCCCGGGGCGGATACCTCGGGCGAAAAGCCGGCCTCTGACGGCGGAGCTCCGCACTTTCGAATATTTTCTATTTCCCCCTCCGGGCGGCCGACGGCAGTTGGGAAGGTCGCCCGAGAGGCGCCCCGGGGCGGATACCCCGGGCGAAAAGCCGGCCTCTGACGGCGGAGCTCCGCACTTTCGAATATTTTCTATTTCCCCCTCCGGGCGGCTGACGGCAGGTGGGAAGGCCGCCCATTCATTTTCAATGGCGGAGGTACCAGGGGTGCCGCTGAGGGTACCAGGGGTGCCGCCGAGGGTACCAGGGGTGCAGCTGAGGGTACCAGGGGTGACGCTGAGGGTACCAGGGGTGCCGCTGAGGGTACCAGGGGTACGGCTGAGGGTACCAGGGGTGCCGCTGAGGGTACCAGGGGTGCCGCTGAGGGTACCAGGGGTGCCGCTGAGGGTACCAGGGGTTCGGCTGAGGGTACCAGGGGTACGGCTGAGGGTACCAGGGGTGCCGCTGAGGGTACCAGGGGTGCCGCTGAGGGTACCAGGGGTGCGGCTGAGGGTACCAGGGGTAAGGCTGAGGGTACCAGGGGTGCCGCTGA
>NW_028233906.1:12500-20000 GCF_054856545.1 Hippocampus guttulatus | reverse complement strand
CGTGCGTGCCCGGGAAAAAGGCCTCCTTGCAGGCGTGAGAGTTTAATAATAGCGGGCCGGCCCGGCGAGCGTGCGTGCCCGGGAAAAAGGCCTCCTTGCAGGCGTGAGAGTTTAATAATAGCGGGCCGGCTCGGCGAGCGTGCGTGCCCGGGAAAAAGGCCTCTTGGCCGGCGTGAGAGTTTAATAATAGCGGGCCGGCCCGGCGAGCGTGCGTGCCCGGGAAAAAGGCCTCCTTGCAGGGGTGAGAGTTTAATAATAGCGGGCCGGCCCGGCGAGCGTGCGTGCCCGGGAAAAAGGCCTCCTTGCAGGCGTGAGCGTTTAATAATAGCGGGCCGGCCCGGCGAGCGTGCGTGCCCGGGAAAAAGGCCTCCTTGCAGGCGTGAGAGTTTAATAATAGCGGGCCGGCCCGGCGAGCGTGCGTGCCCGGGAAAAAGGCCTCCTTGCAGGCGTGAGAGTTTAATAATAGCGGGCCGGCTCGGCGAGCGTGCGTGCCCGGGAAAAGGGCCTCTTGGCCGGCGTGAGAGTTTAATAATAGCGGGCCTGAGAGTTTAATAATAGCGGGCCGGCTCGGCGAGCGTGCGTGCCCGGGAAAAAGGCCTCCTTGCAGGCGTGAGAGTTTAATAATAGCGGGCCGGCCCGGCGAGCGTGCGTGCCCGGGAAAAAGGCCTCCTTGCAGGCGTGAGAGTTTAATAATAGCGGGCCGGCCCGGCGAGCGTGCGTGCCCGGGAAAAAGGCCTCCTTGCAGGCGTGAGAGTTTAATAATAGCGGGCCGGCTCGGCGAGCGTGCGTGCCCGGGAAAAAGGCCTCTTGGCCGGCGTGAGAGTTTAATAATAGCGGGCCGGCCCGGCGAGCGTGCGTGCCCGGGAAAAAGGCCTCCTTGCAGGCGTGAGAGTTTAATAATAGCGGGCCGGCTCATCGAGCGTGCGTGCCCGGGAAAAGGGCCTCCTTGCAGGCGTGAGAGTTTAATAATAGCGGACCGGCTCTGCGAGCGTGCGTGCCCGGGAAAAGGGCCTCTTGGCCGGCGTGAGAGTTTAATAATAGCGGGCCGGCCCGGCGAGCGTGCGTGCCCGGGAAAAAGGCCTCCTTGCAGGCGTGAGAGTTTAATAATAGCGGGCCGGCTCTGCGAGCGTGCGTGCCCGGGAAAAGGGCCTCCTTGCAGGCGTAAGAGTTTAATAATAGCGGGCCGGCTCATCGAGCGTGCGTGCCCGGGAAAAAGGCCTCTTGGCCGGCTTGGGGGATTGAAAAAAAATCCCCCATTCATTTTCAACGGGAGGGGTCGGCGGTACCGCTTGGTGTCCGCCAGACGGCGGTGTGGTAGGCAAATGGCGGGCCTGCACGGCGAGCGTGCGTGCCCGGGAAAAATGCCTCCTGGCCGGCGTGAGAGTTTAATAATAGCGGGCCGGCTCGGCGAGCGTGCGTGCCCGGGAAAAGGGCCTCTTGGCCGGCGTGAGAGTTTAATAATAGCGGGCCGGCTCATCGAGCGTGCGTGCCCGGGAAAAAGGCCTCTTGGCCGGCTTGGGGGATTGAAAAAAAAATCCCCCATTCATTTTCAACGGGAGGGGTCGGCGGTACCGCTTGGTGTCCGCCAGACGGCGGTGTGGTAGGCAAATGGCGGGCCTGCACGGCGAGCGTGCGTGCCCGGGAAAAATGCCTCCTGGCCGGCGTGAGAGTTTAATAATAGCGGGCCGGCTCGGCGAGCGTGCGTGCCCGGGAAAAGGGCCTCTTGGCCGGCGTGAGAGTTTAATAATAGCGGGCCGGCTCATCGAGCGTGCGTGCCCGGGAAAAGGGCCTCTTGGCCGGCGTGAGAGTTTAATAATAGCGGGCCGGCCCGGCGAGCGTGCGTGCCCGGGAAAAAGGCCTCCTTGCAGGCGTGAGCGTTTAATAATAGCGGGCCGGCTCATCGAGCGTGCGTGCCCGGGAAAAGGGCCTCTTGGCCGGCGTGAGAGTTTAATAATAGCGGGCCGGCTCATCGAGCGTGCGTGCCCGGGAAAAAGGCCTCTTGGCCGGCTTGGGGGATTGAAAAAAAAATCCCCCATTCATTTTCAACGGGAGGGGTCGGCGGTACCGCTTGGTGTCCGCCAGACGGCGGTGTGGTAGGCAAATGGCGGGCCTGCACGGCGAGCGTGCGTGCCCGGGAAAAATGCCTCCTGGCCGGCGTGAGAGTTTAATAATAGCGGGCCGGCTCGGCGAGCGTGCGTGCCCGGGAAAAAGGCCTCTTGGCCGGCGTGAGAGTTTAATAATAGCGGGCCGGCTCGGCGAGCGTGCGTGCCCGGGAAAAAGGCCTCCTTGCAGGCGTGAGAGTTTAATAATAGCGGGCCGGCTCATCGAGCGTGCGTGCCCGGGAAAAGGGCCTCTTGGCCGGCGTGAGAGTTTAATAATAGCGGGCCGGCTCATCGAGCGTGCGTGCCCGGGAAAAAGGCCTCTTGGCCGGCTTGGGGGATTGAAAAAAAAATCCCCCATTCATTTTCAACGGGAGGGGTCGGCGGTACCGCTTGGTGTCCGCCAGACGGCGGTGTGGTAGGCAAATGGCGGGCCTGCACGGCGAGCGTGCGTGCCCGGGAAAAATGCCTCCTGGCCGGCGTGAGAGTTTAATAATAGCGGGCCGGCTCGGCGAGCGTGCGTGCCCGGGAAAAAGGCCTCTTGGCCGGCGTGAGAGTTTAATAATAGCGGGCCGGCTCGGCGAGCGTGCGTGCCCGGGAAAAAGGCCTCCTTGCAGGCGTGAGAGTTTAATAATAGCGGGCCGGCTCATCGAGCGTGCGTGCCCGGGAAAAGGGCCTCTTGGCCGGCGTGAGAGTTTAATAATAGCGGGCCTGAGAGTTTAATAATAGCGGGCCGGCTCGGCGAGCGTGCGTGCCCGGGAAAAGGGCCTCTTGGCCGGCGTGAGAGTTTAATAATAGCGGGCCGGCTCGGCGAGCGTGCGTGCCCGGGAAAAAGGCCTCCTTGCAGGCGTAAGAGTTTAATAATAGCGGGCCGGCTCATCGAGCGTGCGTGCCCGGGAAAAAGGCCTCTTGGCCGGCTTGGGGGATTGAAAAAAAATCCCCCATTCATTTTCAACGGGAGGGGTCGGCGGTACCGCTTGGTGTCCGCCAGACGGCGGTGTGGTAGGCAAATGGCGGGCCTGCACGGCGAGCGTGCGTGCCCGGGAAAAATGCCTCCTGGCCGGCGTGAGAGTTTAATAATAGCGGGCCGGCCCGGCGAGCGTGCGTGCCCGGGAAAAAGGCCTCCTTGCAGGCGTGAGAGTTTAATAATAGCGGGCCGGCCCGGCGAGCGTGCGTGCCCGGGAAAAAGGCCTCCTTGCAGGCGTGAGAGTTTAATAATAGCGGGCCGGCCCGGCGAGCGTGCGTGCCCGGGAAAAAGGCCTCCTTGCAGGCGTGAGAGTTTAATAATAGCGGGCCGGCTCCGCGAGCGTGCGTGGCCGGGAAAAAGGCCTCTTGGCCGGCGTGAGAGTTTAATAATAGCGGGCCGGCTCATCGAGCGTGCGTGCCCGGGAAAAGGGCCTCTTGGCCGGCGTGAGAGTTTAATAATAGCGGGCCGGCTCATCGAGCGTGCGTGCCCGGGAAAAGGGCCTCTTGGCCGGCGTGAGAGTTTAATAATAGCGGGCCGGCCCGGCGAGCGTGCGTGCCCGGGAAAAAGGCCTCCTTGCAGGCGTGAGAGTTTAATAATAGCGGGCCGGCCCGGCGAGCGTGCGTGCCCGGGAAAAAGGCCTCCTTGCAGGCGTGAGAGTTTAATAATAGCGGGCCGGCCCGGCGAGCGTGCGTGCCCGGGAAAAAGGCCTCCTTGCAGGCGTGAGAGTTTAATAATAGCGGGCCGGCCCGGCGAGCGTGCGTGCCCGGGAAAAAGGCCTCCTTGCAGGCGTGAGAGTTTAATAATAGCGGGCCGGCTCCGCGAGCGTGCGTGCCCGGGAAAAAGGCCTCCTTGCAGGCGTGAGAGTTCAATAATAGCGGGCCGGCCCGGCGAGCGTGCGTGCCCGGGAAAAAGGCCTCCTTGCAGGCGTGAGAGTTTAATAATAGCGGGCCGGCCCGGCGAGCGTGCGTGCCCGGGAAAAAGGCCTCTTGGCCGGCGTGAGAGTTTAATAATAGCGGGCCGGCCCCGCGAGCGTGCGTGCCCGGGAAAAAGGCCTCCTTGCAGGGGTGAGAGTTTAATAATAGCGGGCCGGCCCGGCGAGCGTGCGTGCCCGGGAAAAAGGCCTCTTGGCCGGCGTGGGAGATTGAAAAAATTCCCCCATTCATTTTCAATGGCGGGGGTACCAGGGGTAGAGCTGGGGGTACCAGGGGTAAAGAGCGGGCCGGCCCGGCGTGCGAGTTTGGCCGGAAAAGAGGCCTCTTGGTCGGATTGGGAGATTGAAAAAATTCCCCCATTCATTTTCAATGGCGGGGGTACCAGGGGTAGAGCTGGGGGTACCAGGGGTAAAGAGCGGGCCGGCCCGGCGTGCGAGTTTGGCCGGAAAAGAGGCCTCTTGGTCGGATTGGGAGATTGAAAAAATTCCCCCATTCATTTTCAATGGCGGGGGTACCAGGGGTAGAGCTGGGGGTACCAGGGGTAAAGAGCGGGCCGGCCCGGCGTGCGAGTTTGGCCGGAAAAGAGGCCTCTTGGTCGGATTGGGAGATTGAAAAAATTCCCCCATTCATTTTCAATGGCGGGGGTACCAGGGGTAGAGCTGGGGGTACCAGGGGTAAAGAGCGGGCCGGCCCGGCGTGCGAGTTTGGCCGGAAAAGAGGCCTCTTGGTCGGATTGGGAGATTGAAAAAATTCCCCCATTCATTTTCAATGGCGGGGGTACCAGGGGTAGAGCTGGGGGTACCAGGGGTAAAGAGCGGGCCGGCCCGGCGTGCGAGTTTGGCCGGAAAAGAGGCCTCTTGGTCGGATTGGGAGATTGAAAAAATTCCCCCATTCATTTTCAATGGCGGGGGTACCAGGGGTAGAGCTGGGGGTACCAGGGGTAAAGAGCGGGCCGGCCCGGCGTGCGAGTTTGGCCGGAAAAGAGGCCTCTTGGTCGGATTGGGAGATTGAAAAAATTCCCCCATTCATTTTCAATGGCGGGGGTACCAGGGGTAGAGCTGGGGGTACCAGGGGTAAAGAGCGGGCCGGCCCGGCGTGCGAGTTTGGCCGGAAAAGAGGCCTCTTGGTCGGATTGGGAGATTGAAAAAATTCCCCCATTCATTTTCAATGGCGGGGGTACCAGGGGTAGAGCTGGGGGTACCAGGGGTAAAGAGCGGGCCGGCCCGGCGTGCGAGTGTGGCCGGGAAAGAGCCCTCCTGGCCGGCCTGGGAGATTGAAAAAAATTCCCCCATTCATTTTCAATGGCGGGGGTACCAGGGGTAAAGAGCGGGCCGGCCCAGCGTGCGAGTTTGGCCGGGAAAGGGGCCTCCTGGCCGGCCTGGGGGATTAAAAAAATTCCCCCATTCATTTTCAATGGCGGGGGTACCAGGGGTAGCAGTACCGATTTTGGTCGTTAGGGGCGCTGTAGTAGGTAAACCAGATATGCGGAGTTAGGGGGTCAAGAAGGCGAAAGGCTTAGAAAGTGACCGTTCACCAAAATACTTTCCGAAACGTATATAGGGGGGCATGTGTCGGACGAGTCACCATGCTTTCTCGATGCTGGAGGTACCAGGGGCACAAAGTTGGCCGGGAAAGATGCCTCTTAGGCGGATTGAAAGCATGAGAAAATGCCCCCCATTCATTTTCAATGGCGGAGAGCGGGCCGGCCCCGCAGCCGAGTGTGGCCGGCGGAGAGGCGTCTCGGTCGGATGAATGAAGCGTGGAGCCGGCCTCTGACGGCGGAGCTCCGCACTTTCGAATATTTTCTATCTCCCCCTCCGGGCGGTCGACGGCAGTTGGGAAGGCCGCCCGAGAGGCGCCCGGGGCGGATACCTCGGGCGAAAAGCCGGCCTCTGACGGCGGAGCTCCGCACTTTCGAATATTTTCTATTTCCCCCTCCGGGCGGTCGACGGCAGTTGGGAAGGCCGCCCGAGAGGCGCCCGGGGCGGATACCTCGGGCGAAAAGCCGGCCTCTGACGGCGGAGCTCCGCACTTTCGAATATTTTCTATCTCCCCCTCCGGGCGGCCGACGGCAGTTGGGAAGGCCGCCCGAGAGGCGCCCGGGGCGGATACCTCGGGCGAAAAGCCGGCCTCTGACGGCGGAGCTCCGCACTTTCGAATATTTTCTATTTCCCCCTCCGGGCGGCCGACGGCAGTTGGGAAGGCCGCCCGAGAGGCGCCCGGGGCGGATACCTCGGGCGAAAAGCCGGCCTCTGACGGCGGAGCTCCGCACTTTCGAATATTTTCTATTTCCCCCTCCGGGCGGCCGACGGCAGTTGGGAAGGCCGCCCGAGAGGCGCCCGGGGCGGATACCTCGTGCGAAAAGCCGGCCTCTGACGGCGGAGCTCCGCACTTTCGAATATTTTCTATTTCCCCCTCCGGGCGGCCGACGGCAGTTGGGAAGGCCGCCCGAGAGGCGCCCGGGGCGGATACCTCGGGCGAAAAGCCGGCCTCTGACGGCGGAGCTCCGCACTTTCGAATATTTTCTATTTCCCCCTCCGGGCGGCCGACGGCAGTTGGGAAGGCCGCCCGAGAGGCGCCCGGGGCGGATACCTCGGGCGAAAACCCGGCCTCTGACGGCGGAGCTCCGCACTTTCGAATATTTTCTATTTCCCCCTCCGGGCGGCCGACGGCAGTTGGGAAGGCCGCCCGAGAGGCGCCCCGGGGCGGATACCTCGGGCGAAAAGCCGGCCTCTGACGGCGGAGCTCCGCACTTTCGAATATTTTCTATTTCCCCCTCCGGGCGGCCGACGGCAGTTGGGAAGGTCGCCCGAGAGGCGCCCCGGGGCGGATACCCCGGGCGAAAAGCCGGCCTCTGACGGCGGAGCTCCGCACTTTCGAATATTTTCTATTTCCCCCTCCGGGCGGCTGACGGCAGGTGGGAAGGCCGCCCATTCATTTTCAATGGCGGAGGTACCAGGGGTGCCGCTGAGGGTACCAGGGGTGCCGCTGAGGGTACCAGGGGTGCAGCTGAGGGTACCAGGGGTGCCGCTGAGGGTACCAGGGGTGCCGATGAGGGTACCAGGGGTACGGCTGAGGGTACCAGGGGTGCCGCTGAGGGTACCAGGGGTGCCGCTGAGGGTACCAGGGGTTCGGCTGAGGGTACCAGGGGTACGGCTGAGGGTACCAGGGGTGCCGCTGAGGGTACCAGGGGTGCCGCTGAGGGTACCAGGGGTGCGGCTGAGGGTACCAGGGGTAAGGCTGAGGGTACCAGGGGTGCCGCTGAGGGTACCAGGGGTGCGGCTGAGGGTACCAGGGGTAAGGCTGAGGGTACCAGGGGTAAGGCTGAGGGTACCAGGGGTAAGGCTGAGGGTACCAGGGGTACGGCTGGAGGTACCAGGGGTAAGGCTGGAGGTACCAGGGGTAAGGCTGGAGGTACCAGGGGTAAGGCTGGAGGTACCAGGGGTTAGGCTGGAGGTACCAGGGGTAAGGCTGGGGGTACCAGGGGTAAGGCTGAGGGTAC